>NC_053028.1:398833049-398967462 GCF_003073215.2 Triticum urartu | reverse complement strand
CAGGGTAAACCAGTTGCTCTGAGCCGGGGTGCCACGTATTGTGACTGTCAAGCTTCAAAAGATTTCACTTTCTATACCCGATCTGAAGCTACTACTAGGCATGATATGAACATATAATTTCAACTTCATGACATTCAATTCATTCAACAATTTACTCATAGGATATAAGTGAAGCACAAGAGTAAATGACAAACTACTCCAAAAAGATATAAGTGAAGATCAAGCGAGTAGTTAAGTAAATGGGTAGCCATTTGAGGACTCTCTCTCATATAAAAACTTTTAGATCTAACTATTTTATTCAAACATCAAGCAAAACAAAATAAAATGACATTCCATGAACATCTTAACTCATGTGAAGAAGCAAAAACTTAGGCTCAACCGATACTAACCAATAATTGTTGATGAAGAAAGGTGGGATGCCTACCGGGGCATCCCCAAGCTTAGATGCTTGAGACTTCTTGGAATATTATCTTGGGATGCCTTGGGCATCCCCAAGCATGATCTCTTGTGTTTTCTTCATTCCTCTCATACACGGTTTCCCTAAATCTCAAAAATTTCATCCACACAAAACTAAACAAGAACTCGTGAGATACATTAGTATGAATCAACTCAAAATGTTATCATTCTATACTGTAACAAATCTCCAAAATTATAATTTAACATTTCATACTAAATTCTCTGCATATTTAATACTCCTATCCTCAAATAGCATCGTCAAACAAGCAAACATATTAAAACAATGGAAACATAAAAACCTGCCTAAACAGGACAGTTTGTAAAGAATGCAAGAAGATCCATACTTATTTAACTCAAAAAAATATGCACATTTACCACACATAGACAATTTATCATAGCTTATTGTGCAAAAAAATTCAACATTTTATCACATTCTGACTTTTCTCAAGAATTCACGCACTAGCGTGCAACTTTCTGTTTTCAAACAACCACATATAGACTTGCAAAATAAGCATGGAAAAGGCTCTACTTAACATTTTTATTGAAGTAAAAGATAAAAACCATTATTCTAAATAAAATCAAGCAAATAAAAACAAAAGAAGATGATGCTCCAAGAAAAACACATATCATGTGATGAATAAAAATATAGCTCCAAGTGAGCTTACCATAATGTTGAAGATGAAAGAAGGGATAACTTCCGGGGCATCCCCAAGCTTAGTTGTTTGGATCTTCCTTGAATATTACCTTGCGGTGGCTTGGGCATACCCAAGCTTAAGGTATTGTCACTCCTTATTCTCCTCATATCGATATCTAACACGTGTCCAACGTATCTATAATTTTTTATTGTTCCATGCTATTATATTATCTGTTTTGGATGTTAATGGGCTTTATTTTACACTTTTATATTATTTTTGGGACTAACCTATTAACCGGAAGCCTAGCCCAAACTGTTATTTTTTTGCCTATTTCAGTGTTTTGTAGAAAAAGAATATCAAACAGAGTCCAAACGGAATGAAACCTTCGGGAGCATGATTTTTGGAACAAACATGATCCGGAGGACATGGAGTGGACGTCAAGCAATCAATGAGGAGGCCATGAGGTAGGGGCGCGCCTACCCCTAGGCGCGCCCTCCATCCTCGTGGGCCCCTCGTTGCTCCACCGACCTACTTCTTCCTCCTATATATACCTACGCACCTGGAAAACATCCAGGAGCACCACAAAACCCTATTTCCACCGCCGCAACCTTCTATACCCAAGAGATCCCATCTTGGGCCTTTCCGAAGCTCCGCTGGAGGGGGCATTGATCACAGAGGGCCTCTACATCAACTCCATGGCCCCTCCGATGATGTGTGAGTAGTTTACTTCAGACCTTCGGGTCCATAGCTAGTAGCTAGATGGCTTCTTCTCTCTCTTTGGATCTCAATACAAAGTTCTCCTCGATCTCTTGGAGATCTATTCGATGTAATGTTCTTTTGCGGTGTGTTTGTCGCGATCCGATGATTTGTGGGTTTATGATCAAGATTATCTATGAACAATATTTGAATCTTCTATGAATTCTTTTATGTATGATTGGTTATCTTTGCAAGTCTCTTCGAATTATCAGTTTGGTTTCGCCTACTAGATTGATCTTTCTTGCAATGGGAGAAGTGCTTAGCTTTGGGTTCAATCTTGCGGTGCTCGATCCCAGTGACAGAAAGGGAAACGACACATATTGTATTGTTGCCATCGAGGATAAAAAGATGGGGTTTATATCATATTGCATGAGTTTATCCCTCTACATCATGTCATCTTGCTTAAAGCGTTACTCTGTTCTTATGAACTTAATACTCTAGATGCATGCAGGATAGCGGTCGATGTGTGGAGTAATAGTAGTAGATGCAGGCAGGAGTCGGTCTACTTGTCACGGACGTGATGCCTATATACATGATCATACCTAGATATTCTCATAATTATTCGCTTTTCTATCAATTTCACGACAGTAATTTGTTCACCCACCATAATACTTATGCTATCTTGAGAGAAGCCACTAGTGAAACCTATGGCCCCCGGGTCTATTCTCCATCAAACAAGTTTCCAATCTTTTTTTTGCAATCTTTACTTTCAATCTATATCATAAAAATACCAAAAATATTTATCTTATTCATATCTATCAGATCTCACTCTCGTAAGTGACCGTGAAGGATTGACAACCCCTTATCGCGTTGGTTGCGAGATTTATTTGTTTTGTGCAGGTACGAGGGACTCGCGCGTAGCCTCCTACTGGATTGATACCTTGGTTCTCAAAAACTGAGGGAAATACTTACGCTACTCTATGCAACTCCTTTCCTCTTCAGGAAATCCAACGCAAGCTCAAGAGGTAGCAAGAAGAATTTCTGGCGCCATTGCCGGGGAGTCTACGCGAAAAGTCAACATACCAAGTACCCATCAGAATCCCTATCTCTCGCATTACATTATTTGCCATTTTCCTCTCGTTTTCCTCTCCCCCACTTCACCCTTGCCGTTTTATTCGCCCTCTCTCTCTCTCTATCCTCCCTCTTTGTTTGCCTCTTTTCCCTTGCCATGTCAGAACCAAAAAGAGTTGGGGGTTCTCTCCCAAGTTCTAGTGCTTTAGACAATCCTGCTATCTTATCTAAACTCATAAATCGGAATGCTATGGAAAAACTTGCCGGAGTTATCAATGAGAACCTTAGTAATTTTGATGAAGATGATTCTGGAATTTTTCGTTATTTACTTGATGAATCTTTGAAAGATGCTTGGGATAGGCTGTTAAGGATCCGGGCTAGCTATGTACCCCAATATCAAATTGAGGTTTACTTAAAAAGCTTTTATGTTGGGCTGCCCGCTTCGTTCAAACAAGTTTTAGATTCTATTTTCGAGGAGGGTTTTCTTGAAGGGGACCCCATAGATACCTATGAGAGGATGAAAACTATATTTGGGCACCCCATTAACGAGAAAGCTGAAATCACATCTCTTTTGCTTTCTTACCAAAACGAATCTATTAAAGAGATAAAAGCTAGCCTAGATGCCAATTTCCGCAACATTATTAATCTTTCTTCTACCATTAATGGACATGTACTTTGTAAAAACAGAAAGATTAATTCCATATATAACAAGTTTACTCTCTTTTTCCCTAAAACCAAAGATGGCAATACCTAGATCTATCCTCGCTTTTTATGCCTAGCTATAAGGCTTTAAAGAAAAGCGCTTGTTGGGAGACAACCCAATATTTTTCCTTGATGTTATTCAATAAATAATTTATCTAGCCTCTGTTTTTGTTGTGTTTTTTTTGTTTAATTAGTGTTTGTGCCAAGTAGAACTGTCGGGAAGACTTGGGGAAAGTCTTTTTGATCTTGCTGTAAAAACAAAAACTTTAGCTCTCACGAGAATTGCTGCCATTTTTTATTGGAAAGTGATATTTAGTTAATTATTTTTACAGATCATTAATAGATAAATTCTTCACGTCCAGCAATTTATTTTAGAATTTTTGGAGTTCCAGAAGTTTGCGTTAGTTACAAATTACTACAGACTGTTATGTTTTCGACAGATTCTGTTTTTCATGTGTTGTTTGCTTATTTTGATGAATCTATGGCTAGTAATGGAGTTTATAAACCATAGAAAAGTTGGAATACAGTAGGTTTAACACCAATATAAATAAAGAATGAATTAATTATAGTACCTTGAAGTGGTCTTTTGTTTTCTTTCGCTAACGGAGCTCACGAAGATTTTCTTTTAAGTTTTGTGTTGTGAAGTTTTCAAGTTTTGGGTAAAGATTTGATGGATTATGGAACAAGGAGTGGGAAGAGACTAAGATTGGGGATTCCCAAGGCACCCCAAGGTAAAATACAAGGACACCAAAAAGCCTAAGCTTGGGGATGCCCCGGAAGGCATCCCCTCTTTTGTCTTCATTCATCGGTAACTTTACTTGGAGCTACATTTTTATTCACCACATGATATGTGTTTTGCTTGGAGCGTCTTGTGTGATTTGAGTCTTTGCTTTTTAGTTTACCACAATCATCCTTTGTACACACCTTTTGAGAGAGACACACATGAATCGGAATTTATTAGAATACTCTATGTGCTTCACTTATATCTTTTGAGCTATATAGTTTTTGCTCTAGTGCTTCACTTATATCTCTTAGAGCACGGTGGTGATTTTATTTTATATAAATAATTGATCTCTCATGATTCACTTATATTATTTTGAGAGTCCTTTAGAACAACATGGAAATTTTCTTTTAGGAATTATAAAAAAACTTTCATATAAGTGCATTGAATACTAAGAGAAGTTTGATACTTGATGATTGTTTTGAGATATGGAGGTAGTGATATTAGAGTCACGCTAGTTGAGTAGTTGTGAATTTGAGAAATACTTGTGTTGAAGTTTTTGATTCCCGTAGCATGCACGTATGGTGAACCTTTATGTGATGAAGTCAGAGCATGATTTATTTATTGATTGCCTTCCTTATGAGTGGCGGTCGGGGACGAGCGATGGTATTTTCCTACCAATCTATCCCCCTAGGAGCATGCGCGTAGTACTTTGTTTCGATAACTAATAGATTTTTGCAATAAATATGTGAGTTCTTTATGACTAATGTTGAGTCCATGGATTATACGCACCCTCACCCTTCCACATTTCCTAGCCTCTCTATTACCGCGCACCTTTCGCCGGTATCATACACCCACCATATACCTTCCTCAAAACAGCCACCATACCTACCTATTATGCCATTTCCATAGCCATTTCGAGATATATTGCCATGCAACTTTCCACCGTTCCATTTGTTATGACAGGCTTCACCATTGTCATATTTCCATGCATGATCATGTAGTTGACATTGTATTTGTGGCAAAGCCACCATTCATAATTTTTTTCATACATGTCACTCTTGATTCATTGCATATCCCGGTACACCGCCGGAGGCATTCACATAGAGTCATATTTTGTTCTATGTATTGACTTGTAATTCTTGAGTTGTAAGTAAAAAGAAGCGTGATGGTCATCATTATTAGAGCATTGTCCCAGTGAGGAAAGGATGATGGAGACTATGATTCCCCCACAAGTAGCGATGAGACTCCGGAAAAAAAAAAAAAAAAAAAGAAAAGAAAAGAGGCCAAAAGAAAAAACGAAAGAAGGCCCAAATAAAAAAAAGAAAAAATGAGAGAAAAAGAGAGAAGGGACAATGTTACTATCCTTTTTCCACACTTGTGCTTCAAAGTAGCACCATGATCTTCATGATAGAGAGTCTCCTATGTTGTCACTTTCATAAACTAGTGGGAATTTTACATTATAGAACATGGATTGTATATTCCAATGATGGGCTTCCTCAAATTTCCCTAGGTCTTCGTGAGCAAGCAAGTTGGATGCACACCCACTTAGTTTCTTTTGTTGAGCTTTCGTACACTTATAGCTCTAGTGCATCCGTTGCATGGCAATCCCTACTCACTCATATTGATATCTATTGATGGGCATCTCCATAGCCCATTGATACGCCTAGTTGATGTCAGACTACCTTCTCCTTTTTGTCTTCTCCACAACCACCATTCTGTTCCACCTATAGTGCTACGTCCATGGCTCACACTCATGTATTACGTGAAAATTGAAAAAGTTTGAGAACATCAAAAGTATGAAACAATTGCTTGGCTTGTCATCGGGGTTGCGCATGATTTAATATTTTGTGTGATGAAGATAGAGCTTAGCCAGACTCTATGATTTTGTAGGGATAACTTTCTTTGGCCATGTTATTTTGAGAAGACATAATTGCTTAGTTAGTATGCTTGAAGTATTATTATTTTTATGTCAACATTAAAATTTTATCTTGAATCTTTCGGATCTGAACATTCATGCCACAATAAAGAAAAATAACATTGAGAAATATGTTAGGAAGCATTCCACATCAAAAATTCTGTTTTTATCATTTACCTACTCGAGGACGAGCAGGAATTAAGCTTGGGGATGCTTGATACGTCTCCGACGTATCTATAATTTTTGATTGTTCCATGATATTATATTATCTGTTTTGGATGTTAATGGGCTTTATTTTACACTTTTATATTATTTTTGGGACTAACCTGTTAACCGGAGGCCAAACCCAAATTGTTGGTTTTTAGCCTATTTTAGTGTTTCGTAGAAAAGGAATATCAAACGGAATCCAAACGGAATGAAACCTTCGGGAGAGTTATTTTTGGAACAAACGTGATCCAGGGGACTTGGAGTGGACGTCAAGAAACAATCGAGGAGGCCACGGGCAGGGGGCGCGCCTACCCCCCTTGGCACGCCCTCCACCCTCATGGCCCCCTCGTTGCTCCACCGACCTACTTCTTCCTCCTATATATATTAACATACCCCGAAAACATCCAGGAGCACCACTAAACCCTATTTCCACCGCCGCAACCTTCTGTACCGAAGAGATCCCATCTTGGGGCCTTTTCTGGAGCTCCGCCGGAGGGGGAATTGATCACGGAGGGCCTCTACATCAACTCCATGGCCCCTCCGATGATGTGTGAGTAGTTTACTTCAGACCTTTGGGTCCATAGCTAGTAGCTAGATGGCTTCTTCTCTCTCTTTGGATCTCAATACAAAGTTCTCCTCGATTCTCTTGGAGATCTATTCGATGTAATCTTCTTTTGCGGTGTGTTTGTTGAGATCTGATGAATTGTGGGTTTATTATCAAGTTTATCTATGAACAATATTTGAATCTTCTCTGAATTCTTTTAGGTATGATTGGTTTATCTTTGCAAGTCTCTTCGAATTATCAGTTTGGTTTGGCCTACTAGATTGATCTTTCTTGCAATGGGAGAAGTGCTTAGTTTTGGGTTCAATCTTGCGGTGCTCGATCCTAGTGACAGAAAGGGAAACGACATGTATTGCATTGTTGCCATTGAGGATAAAAAGATGGGGTTTATATCATATTGCATGAGTTTATCCCTCTACATCATCATCTTGCTTAAGGCGTTACTCTATTCTTATGAACTTAATACTCTAGATGCATGCTGGATAGCGGTCGATGTGTGGAGTAATAGTAGTAGATGCACACAGTAGTCAGTCTACTTGTCACGGACGTGATCCCTATATACATGATCATACCTAGATATTCTCATAATTATTCGCTTTTCTATCAATTGCTCGACAGTAATTTGTTCACCCACTGTAATACTTATGCTATCTTGAGAGAAGCCACTAGTAAAACCTATGGCCCTGTAACGCCCGGGTAATTAAGCTACAGTAATCCCATGGTGCCACGTCACCACGGTAACTGTTGATAATATCGCGTTGGATCAAAACATTTAAAAATTCAAATTCGAATTAATGTCAACAATAAAAGTTTTTCAAAATTTAAAACAAAAATGTTCGGGAGGTGCCATATTTTGCATATGTAATTATGGTGTATTAAACACATTTTTATAAAATGCCTAAATAATTTAAAATGATTTAAAACAGAAAGTAAAATAAATAAAAGGAGAAGAAATTACAAAATAGAAACAAACAAACAAAGAAAAGAAAAATAAAAAAGAAACCCCCCACTGGGCCACGACCCAGCCGGCCCTGTCGGCCACCCCACCAGGCCGGCCCACCCCGACCCCATATCCTCCCCCACTCCCACACTACTCACTGACGCACCCCACTCCTCCCCCGAAATATCTCCCTCCCCCTCTCCGCCGATTGGATCGGGAGGAGACCGCCGCCCCGGACCAGCGCACGCCGCCCCGCGCCCGGACTCCGGCGCCCACCCCAGTGACGCACCTCGCCGCACGTCTCGCCCTCCTCCCTGGAGCCCACCTCGTCGCGACGCCCCCCCCTCTGGATCGTTCCGCCATCGCTGCCCGGAACGCCACTGCCACGGCCACCTCGTCGTCCTCCTGAACACCTCGCTAGAGCTGCCGCGCCGCTGCACCTCGTCACCACGTCGCTGTCGTCACCGTCTCCTCCCCGCGCCCCACTGCCTTGACCCTACGCTCCCGCGGTGAGGCCTCGTCCTCCCCTGTCCCCGCACCGTCCGCGCCTCCCTCGATGCGCCACCGTGCGCACACGCACCATCGCCCCTGGCCTCCTCCTCCTGCTGCTGCTGCGTGGCTGCTCCTCGTACTCCCCTGCCGCCGCCCTTGCTCCCCGCGTCCAGCAACTACCGCCCGCGCGCCGTGCTGCTCCCCACCCGCTTCACATGCGCTTGCTCCGTGCCGTTCCGCCGCTGCTTCGCCATGCGGTCCCATAGCGCCACCGCCTCCTTCGCGCCGTACCACTCCGGCCTTGCCGTGGCCGGCGCCCCCCCCCCACGCTTGGCCTCGGGCACGCGCCCACGCCAGCGCCCGGGATCGTCCCCTCGCCCTCTGCTGCGACCGCACCACGCCACCGCGTCTGCCTTGCCGGACCCCCCTTGCCCCAGCCCTGCTCGGGTCGCCGCCCGCGCGCACCCTAGCCGTCGGCGCTCGCGCCCACGAGCCCCATGGCTCCGCTCCACCCCCGTTAACCCGAGGCCAGTGCACTGCACCCGTTTCGCCTCTGGGCCAATGATAAACGGGGCCCACCCCCCTGAGATCGGAAATGAAAAAAAGAATCATAAAAATATATAAATAAATAAATAAATTAATCATGTTTAATTAATCTAATTAACTAGTTAGTTTAATTAAACCCTAATTAGATTAAACAGTCAATGACGAACGGGGCCCACACGTCAGTTGACCAGTCAACTCCTCTGTTGACTGCTGACATCATGCTGATGTCATGCTGACATCAACATGCACTGTTCTGGATAATGTTGAATTAAATTAATTTAGTAAACGTAAAATTGATTTAAATCTTTTAAAATCAATATAAAATAAATCGTAGCTCGGATGGAAAAACTTTGTACATGAAAGTTGCTCAGAACGACGAGATGAATCCGGATACGCAGCCCGTTCGTCCGCCACGCATCCCTAGCATAGAGAACACGCAACTTTCCCCCTCCGATTCATCTATCTGAAAACGCAAAACACCGGGGATATTTTCCCAGATGTTTTCCCCCTTCACCGGTACCACCTCATACCGCGTTAGGGCACCCCTAGCACCGATACTTGTCATGTCATGAATCACTATGCATCTATTTGCTTAATATTTATTGTTTTTCCCCCTCTCCTCTTGCTAGACACCGAGACCGACGCCGCTGCTACCCAGTAGGACTACGGTGTTGACGACCCTCTCTCTTGCCAGAGCAACCAGGCAAGCCCCCCCTTGATCACCAGATATCGCCTACTCTCCTCTATGCTGCTTGCATTAGAGTAGTGTAGCATGTTACTGCTTTCCGTTAATCCTATTATGATGCATAGCCTATCATTGTTGCTACAACTGTTCATACCTTACCTGCAATCCTAAATGCTTAGTATAGGATGCTAGATTATCATCAGTGGCCCTACATTCTTGTCAGTCTGTCATGCTATACTATCAGGTCGTGATCACCCGGGAGGTGATCACTGGTAAATACATCCATATACACATACTATACATGTTATGACTAAAGTCGAGTCAGCTCGTTGAGTACCCGCAGGTGATTTTGATGTTTGGGGCTGGAGGGGCAGGTGGTTCCTTTGAGGCGGAGCGACAGGGCAGGCGGAGACCACCTGGGTGACAGGTGGGTCTGGCCCTGGTCGGCGTTCGTGGTTACTTCAAAATAACACGCTAACGAGATCTGGGTATTTGATCTGAGTGTGTCTACTGGCCTATACGCACTAACCAACTACGCGGGAACAATTATGGGCACTCGACATCATGGTATCAGCCGAAGCCTTCTTGACGTCAGCGACTGAGCGGCGCGCGCCGGGTTGGACTGGAACGCCTGCTCTTGTATAAGGGAGTCTAGGTCTGTTCACCTGCCACGTTTGCAACGTGCAGGTGTGCAATGGGCGATGGGCCCAGACCCCCTGCGCCATAGGATTTAGACCGGCGTGCTAACCTATCTGTTGTGCCTAGGTAGGGCTGCGACGTGTTGATCTTCCAAGGTCGGGCATGACCCAGGAAAGTGTGTCCGGACAAAGGGGATCGAGCGTGTTGGGAAATGTGGTGCACCCCTGCAGGGAAGTTAATCTATTCGAATAGCCGCGATCCTCGGTAACAGGATGACTTGGAGTTGTACCTTGACCTTATGACAACTAAAACCGGATACTTAATAAAACACACCCTTCCAAGTGCCAGATACAACCGGTGATCACTCTCTCACAGGGCGACGAGGGGAGGATCATCGGGTTGGATTATGCTACACGATGCTACTTGGTGAACTTACCATCTACTCTCTTCTACATGCTGCAAGATGGAGGTGGCCAGAAGCGTAGCCTTCGATATGACTAGCTATCCCCCTCTTATTCTGGCATTCTACAGTTCAGTCCACATATGATACCTCTTTTCCATTTGATACCAATGCATACATATGTAGTGTAGCTCCTTGCTTGCGAGTACTTTGGATGAGTACTCACTGTTGCTTTGTTCCCCCTTTCCCCGCCTTCCTATACCCGTTTGTTGCGACCAGACGATGGGGCCCAGGAGCCAGATGCCATCGTCGACGACGACTCCTACTACACTATAGGTGCCTACTACTACGTGCAGCCCGCTGACGACGACCAGGAGTAGTATAGGAGGATCCCATGCAGGAGGCCTGCGCCTCTTTCAGTCTGTATCCCAGTTTGTGCTAGCCTTCTTAAGGAAAACTTGTTTACTTATGTCTGTACTCAGATATTGTTGCTTCCACTGACTCGTCTATGATCGAGCTCTTGTATTGGAGCCCTCGAGGCCCCTGGCTTGTAATATGATGCTTGTATGACTTATTTTATTTATAGAGTTGTGTTGTGATATCTTCGCGTGAGTCCCTGATCTTGATCATACACGTTTGCGTGTATGATTAGTGTACGATTGAATCGGGGGCGTCACAAGTTGGTATCAGAGCCAACTGCCAGTAGAAATCCCCCTTCCACACTCCTTGGCCGAAGTCGAGTCTAGACATTGCAAAACTTTTACTAACATGGCTGTGTGCCTTATGGGCCCACGTCGCCATTTGGGTGGTATTAGGATCTTTTACTCCTCGATCATTACTCTGGGACTCTGAACTCTCTTCTACTCGGGTTAAACGATTTTACTAACTCTAACATTAGTATCCCGTGACCACGTTCAACCCAAAGTTGGATAAGCCCTAGTTATTTCCTAGAGTAGTATATTGAACATCATCCACACTGTCATTTGACTCCTTTGAAACACCTTTGTTTTTAGATGGAACCCACGAGACAGGTCATGCGCCACACGACGGCTATTGGTGCCTCAGGATCACCTGCTGTGTTGGTTGAGATGATGACCTATCTGGGTTATCGCTGGCACCCTGAGTACACCGTCTATGAGGAGTATCAGGTCTTTAACCAGGAGCAGTACCGTGCCATCGTTCACCTCTACTCTCGGGAGTATGACTCCACTACCGTGCTGCACACTGCTCATGGTGTTGGAGTGACTATCAACATGGCGGTCCACGATGCTGCTTATGCTGCTCTGACACGTCTTCGTGGAGAGTATCAGGAGTTGGACACCTCACCTTTCAGGCACATTGCTATCGCATCAAATGTTGGTGCGGAGGGATACTACATTGCTGCCTACTCCACCGTCACCCGAGAGCCCTTCTACCATCAGAACCTGGTTCTGCATGCTGATGGGTTGGATAGAGCTAACCGAGCTCTTCGCCACGAGTTGTACACTACCCGTCAGCACCTGTACCGTGCTTTGACACTGTTGCACCCCTCTGTCCGATCTGGTGATCTGTCACGTTCTGTGATCTACCCTGCCAGGACCGTGATGCCCCAGGGTGTCGGCTGGCCGGATGTGGGAGGCTACTCTCCCGAACTTGCTCCTCTTCTGCCACCTGCACGTCGGGTTCCGCACCAGAGTATCCATGGACCCCAGGCTACTCACGTGGAGGACTTCCCGTCGTGTCACTACCAGCTGTCAGGCTACACCTACCTCCACAGTTCCTCCTGGGACTGATGTAGGCTTGCTTGTTAGTGTTAGATGCATTCACCGCGAGCCTGCGTGCCGCCTATGATGTTCTTAGCCTATGTACTGAACTCTGTGTACCAAACTCTATGCATGATCTCTTTTGTAAGATATGCCAACTACTATGTAGTATCTATCGTGTTCCTTTCATTATGCATTTTCATCATGAATGATGCTTGTCTTTGCAAATTTCTCAATGCTGAGCTACCCCTGTTATATTTTAGCAGGATGGTTAGACCAGGTGGTCATGGTCGTGGTGGCCATCCCCCACCACCGCCTGAGTACATGGCTGGGATGATGCAACAGTTTGAACTGAATCGCCAGTTCATGGAGAATATTATGGCTCAGTTTCCCTGCACCAATATGAACCAGCAGCCAGCCCAAGTGACTCTACAGGATTTCATGCGTCTCAACCCAACTGTGTATCGCAGCTCAAATCAGCCTCTGGATGCTGATGACTGGCTCCGTGACATCACCTATGAGATGGAGTCTGCTGATGTAGCCCCTGCCAGCTATGTCACCTTTACTTCCTTCTTCTTGAAGGGACCCGCTGCTCAATGGTGGGACAGTCACAGGCGTACTCTGCCAGTTGGAACAATCATCACCTAGACAGACTTGCAAGCTGCTTTCCGTGCCCGCTTCTTTCCTCAGAGAGTCATGGACCGGAAGAAGCGCGAGTTCTGCAACATCACCCAGGGCAACAAAAGTGTGGAATCTTATCATCGGGAGTTTCTGGATTTGTCCCACTATGCTGAAGAAGACATTGCAACTGATGCATGCAAACAGGAGAAGTTCCGTGATGGCCTTCAAGCTAACATCAAGCTCGCACTTCTAGTGCATGACTTTGCTGATTTCGCCACCTTGGTGAACAAGGCCATCAATGTCGAAACTGGTCTGCAGGAACACCAGAGCTCTCACAGGCGCAACCGTGACACAGGCTCATCTTCGGGCCCGTCCTCGCAAAAGCGTAGGATATGGATTCCCAACAGCATGTACCAGCCAACTGTACCTGCTCCAAGGCAGTCCTATGCTGCACCGTGTCTGCCTCCCCCACCAACTAGGCAGCCAACACTTCCAGCTCCCCCACCCCGAGCTCCTGTTCCCACTCCCAATAATGGTCTATGCTTCAGGTGTGGTTAACCAGGACACTGTGCTAGGGAATGCAACCAGAACCGGAATCAACTGGCCCTCCCTGCAGCTGGCCATGGAGGCAACCAGCCTCGCAACAACAATGCCAAGTCTTATGGTCGTGTTCATGCCAACCACGTTGATCTGACTGAAGTTCTAGACCAGCCTGCTACTGTGATGGGTACACTCCTCGTAAATTCTGTACCAACATCCATTTTATTTGATACAGGAGCATCGCATTCATTCATATCAGCTGAGTTTGCATTCATGCATGGCATTAAATACGAAGAGATGAACACTGCGATAGTGGTACACACTCCTGCGGGCCAATGTCAAACCTCTTATGTTAGTCACAACGTTCCCGTTGAAATTGAAGGACTGGAATTCCTTGTCTCTCCCATCGTACTGAAGTCTTGTAGAATTGACCTCATTCTGGGAATGGATTGGTTGAAAGCGCATACTGCTTCTATAGTTTGCACCACTAAGACCGTCCATCTGCTACACCCTTCCGATGAAATAATAAGCTACAATGCTCGTCTAGTTCAGAATGTCGAGGAACGACTTTATGCCTTGAATGCATTGAACGCTGCACCACTCAAGGGCATTGAAAACATTCCCGTCGTTCATGAATTCCAAGACGTCTTTCCGGAAGAACTTCCAGGGATTCCCCCTGCTAGAGCTATCGAATTCATCATCGACTTGAAACTAGGCACCACTCCTATAACCAAACAACCCTACAAGATGCCTCCACATGAACTCATTGAGCTTAAGGAGGAAATCGACAAATCTCTTAGCAAAGGTTTCATTTGCCCTAGTTTCTCTCCTTGGGGAGCACCTTCTCTCTTTGTTAAGAAGAAGGATGGGACGAACCGATTAGTCCAAGACTATCGTCCTATTAACCAAGCCACTATTCAGAACAAATATACCCTCCCTCGGATCAACGATCTTTATGATCAATTGGCTGGTTCATCAGTGTTCTCCAAACTCGAATTGAGGTTGAGTTACCACCAGATCCGTGTTCGTGAAAAGGATATCCCAAAGACCGCCTTCGTGACTCGGTATGGATCATACGAGTACACCGTCATGTCACTCGGCTTATCGAATGCTCCCGCCACCTTCTCTCGTCTGATGAACTATATATTCAAGGATTATCTCGACAAGTTCGTCGTGGTTTATCTGGATGATATCCTTGTATTTTCCAAGAACGAAGAAGAACATGTTGAACATCTTGGTCTTCTGCTGGAAGAGCCTCGAGAGCATCAACTCTATGCTAAGTATTCCAAGTGTGAATTATGGCTCCCCAAAGTAACCTATCTTGGGCATGTCATATCCAAGGATTGTATTGCTGTCAACCCTGAACGAGTCCAGGCTATTCTCGATTGGACTCCTCCAAAGAATGTCATGGAAGACCGAAGTTTTCTCAGTCTCGCCAGCTATTGCCATCGATTCGTCGAGAACTTCTCCAAGATCGCTAGGCCTCTGACTAATCTGTTGCATAAGGGCGTCAAGTTCCAATGGACAGACAAGTGTCAGGAAAGTTTCCAGGCGCTCAAAGACAAGTTGACTTCTGCCCCAGTGCTTGCTCCACCTGATACTAAGAAGGCCTTCATCATTTACTGCGAGGCTTCCCGTCAAGGATTAGGCTGTGTCCTAATGCAAGAGCACAGAGTGATTGCTTATGCCTCTCGTCAACTGCGCCCTCATGAAGAAAACTACCCAGTTCACGACCTCGAGCTTGCTGCTGTCATTCATGCACTAAAGCAGTGGCGACATTACCTTCTCAGTAATCGTTGCAAGATCTTCATCGACCACCAAAGTCTGAAGTATCTATTTACCCAGCCAGATCTGAACCTCCATCAGCAGAGATGGATGGAGACTGTTGCAGACTTTGACGTGGGTATATCCTATACCCCAGGCAAGGCTAATGTAATGGCTGATGGCTTGAGCCGCAAGTCTTACTACAACCACCTCCAGGTTCACAAAGTTCAGCCCTCGCTTGTCGAATAATTTAGAAAGCTGAACCTTCATATCGTTCCTCCTGGTGCACTCGCTCCCCCTCCCCCAGAGTTTCAAAAGATGAATCTTTGTGTTGTTACTAAGGGTTCTCTAAATACCCTGGCTGTCGTACCAGATCTCGTTGATGGTATAAAGACTATTCAAGGTTATGACTCTGAAGTCCAGAAGATTAAACGCCATCTAGCAGAAGGAAAGCCATCATTCTTCACTATCACCGATGATGGCGTCTTGTACTTCAAAGGCCACCTAGTGGTACCTTGTTCGAGGAAAAACCTAGATTAGACTAAAAAGGTTATGAAAGAAGCTCATGACACGCCTCTATCTATCCATCCTGGTAGTACAAAGATGTATCAGGATATTCGTCAGAGATTCTGGTGGTCTAATATGAAGCAAGACATTGCTCATTATGTTGCTTAGTGTGACGTTTGTCGTCGTATCAAAGCTGAACATCAAAGGCCTGCTAGAACTCTGCAACCTATCTCTATTCCTGAATGGAAATGGGACCATGTTGAAATGAACTTCGTCACTAGATATCCCAAATCGCAGGAAGGTAATGATGCTATTCTTGTCGTCATTGACCGGCTTTCTAAAGTTGCACATTTTCTGGTGGTCAAAGAAACAATCACTGCTAGTCAACTTGTAACTCTCTACATGTCCATAATTGTTTCACTTCACGGTATTCCACTTGTTATCAGTTTAGACCGTGGCAGCTTGTTCACTTCAAGATTCTGGGCTAGTTTCCAAGAAGCTATGGGAACTCATATGTCGTTCAGTATTGTGTTTCATCCTCAGTCGCAAGGGAAGGTTGAACATGTCAACCAAGTTCTCGAAGACATGCTTCGAGCTTGTGTAATTTCCTTTGGCAAGAAATGGGAGGAATCTCTTCCATATGCCGAGTTCTCTTATAATAATAGCTATCAAGCTAGTTTGAAGATGTCCCCCTTCGAAGTGTTATATGGACGAAAGTGTCGAACCCCTCTGAACTGGTCAGAAACTGGGGAACGCCCACTCTTCGCTCCAGATATTATCCAACAGGCCGAAGAACAAGTCCGCATTATTTGCGAGAATCTCAAGACTGCTCAATCATGTTAGAAAAGTCAGTATGACCGTCATCACAAAGACATGGTCTATCAACCTGGCAAAAAGGCTTATCTTCAAGTTACACCAATGAAGAATGCTCACCGCTTTAGGATCAAGGGCAAGCTAGCTCCGCGCTATATCGGTCCCTTCACTATTCTCGAAAGGCGTGGAAAAGTGGCTTATCAACTGGAGCTTCCACCGAACCTTTCTCAGGTTCATGATGTGTTCCACATGTCACAGCTCCGCCGTTGCTTCAAGGATCCAATCCGAGCAGTGGATCATGAAGTGCTCGAATTGCAAGCAGGACCTCTCCTATAAAGTTCATCCGATACGCATTCTCGACCAAGCTGAACGCCACACACGTCAGAAGGCGATCTAATTCCTCAAGGTCCAGTGGTCACATCCCTCTGAAGATGAAGCCACTTGGGAGCGCGAGGACCCCCTGTGTGATGAATACCCCGCACTATTTCCATCTACCTCCTAAATCTCGGGATGAGATTTCTTGTAGTGGAGGAGTTTTGTAACGCTAGGGTAATTAAGCTACAGTAATCCCACGCTAATGGTGCCACATCACCACGGTTACTGTTGATAATTTCGCGTTGGATCGAAACCATTTAAAAATTCAAATTCAAATTAATGTCAACAATAAAAGTTTTTCAAAATTGAAAACAAAAATGTTCCGGAGGTGCCATATTTTGCATATGTAATTATGGTGTATTGAACACATTTTTATAAACTACAAAAATGATTTAAAATAGAAAATAACATAAAAAAGGAAAACAAATTACAAAATAGAAAGAAACAAACAAACAGAAGAAAAAGAGAAAAGAAACCCCCCACTGGGCCTTGACCCAGCCAGCCTCGTCGGCCACCCCACCAGGCTGGCCCACCCCGCACCCCATATCCTCCCCCACTCCCGCACTACTCACCGACACACCCCACTCCTCCCCCGAAATATCTCCCTCCCCTCTCTCTCCCGATTGGATCGGTAGGAGACCGCCGCCACGGACCAGCGCGCGCCGCCCCGCGCCCGGACTCCGGCGCCCACCCCAGTGCCGCACCTTGCCGCACGTCTCATCCTCCTCCCCGAAGCCCACCTCGTCGCGATGCCCCCCCGCCTCTGGATCGTTCCGCCGTCGCCGCCCGAAACGCCACCGCCACGGCCACCTCGTCGTCCTCCTCAGCACCTCGCCGGAGCTGCCGCGCCGCTGCACCTCGGCACCACGTCGCCGTCGTCATCGTCTCATGCCCGCGCCCCACTACCTTGACCCTATGCTCCCGCGGCGAGGCCTCGTCCTCCCCTGTCTCGGCGCCGTCCGCGCCTCCCTCGATGCGCCACCCCCATGCACGCACACCATCGCCCCTGGCCTCCTCCTCCTGCTGCTGCTGTGTGGCTGTTGCTGCTGCCTCAGGCCGCCGTCGTTCGCCACCGCGTGCGCGACCGCTGCCGCGCCCTTGCTGCCGCCCCTTGCTCCCCGCGTCCAGCAACGGCCGCCCGCGCGCCGCGCTGCTCCCCACCCGCTTCGCCTATGCTCGCTCCGCGTCGTTCCGCCGCTGCTTCGCCGGGCGGTCCCGCAGCACCACCGCCTCCTTCGCGTTGTACCACTCCGGCCTTGTCGTGCCCCCCCCACGGTTGGCCTCGGGCACGCGCCCACGCTAGCGCCTGGGCGCGTCCCCTCGCCCTCTGCTGCGACCGCGCCACGCCGCCGCGTCCGCCTGGGCAGACCCCCTTGCCCCAGCCCTGCTCAGATCGCCGCTGGTGCTCGCACCCGCGAGCCCTGTGGCTCCGCTCCAACCCCGTTAACCCAAGCCCAGTGCACCGCGCTTGTTTGGCCTCTGGGCCAATGACAAACGGGGCCCACCCCCTGAGAATGAAAATGAAAAAAAGAATTAATAAATAAATATATAAATAAATAAATGATTAATAATTAAATTAATGAATTAATTAAGTTAATTAATCTTGTTTAATTAATCCAATTAACTAGTTAGTTTAATTAAACCCTAATTAGATTAAACAGTCAATGACAAACGGGACCCACACGTCAGTTGACCAGTCAACTCCTCTGTTGACTGCTGACGTCATGCTGACGTTAGCATACACTGTTCTAGATAATGTTGAATTAAATTAATTAAATAAATGCTAAAATTGATTTAAATCTTTTAAAATCAATATAAAATAAACCGTAGCTCGGATGGAAAAACTTTGTACATGGAAGTTGCTCAGAACGACGAGACGAATCCGGATACGCAGCTCGTTCGTTCACCACGCATCCCTAGCATAGAGACCATGCAACTTTCCCCCTTCGATTCATCTGTCCGAAAATGCGAAACACCAGGGATATTTTCCCGGATGTTTCCCCCCTTCACCGGTACCACCTCATACCGCGTAAGGGCACTCCTAGCACCAATACTTGTCATGTCATGCATCACTATGCATCTGTTTGCTTAATATTTATTGTTTCTTCCCCTCTCCTCTTGCTAGACACCGAGACCGATGCCGCTGCTACCTAGTACAACCAGGCAAGCCGCCCCCCTTGATCATGAGATATCGCCTACTCTCCTCTATACTGCTTGCATTAGAGTAGTGTAGCATATTACTGCTTTCCGCTAATCCTATTCTGATGCATAGCCTGTCATTGTTGCTACAATTGTTGATACCTTACCTGCAATCCTAAATGCTTAGTATAGGATGCTAGATTATCATCAGTGGCCCTATATTCTTGTCATTCTGCCATGCTATACTATCGGGTCGTGATCACTTGGGAGGTGATCACGGGTAAATACATCCATATATACATACTATACATGTTATGACTAAAGTCGGGTCAGCTCCTTGAGTTGTTGCAAGTGATTCCGATGTTGGGGGCTGGAGGGGCAGGTGGTTCCACCCAGGTAGTGGTGGGCCTAGGTTCCCGACGGCCCCGACTATTCCTTTGAGGTGGAGCGACAGGGAAGGCGGAGACCACCTAGGTGAGAGGTGGGCCTGGTCCTGGTCGGCGTTCACGGTTACTTCAAAATAACACGCTTAACAAGATCTAGGTATTTGATCTGAGTCTAGCTACTGGCCTATACGCACTAACCAACTACGCGGGAACATTTATGGGCACTCGACGCCAACCTTCTTGACGTCAGTGACTGAGCGGCGTGCGCCGGATTGGAATGGAACGCCTGCTCTTGTATAAGGGAGGCTAGGTCTATTCACGGCCGCATTCGCAACGTGCAGGTGTGCAATGGGCGATGGGATTTAGACCGGCGTAGGATTTAGACCGGCGTGCTGACCTCTCCGTTGTGCCTAGGTAGGGCTGCGATGTGTTGATCTTCCAAGGCCGGGCATGACCCAGGAAAGTGTGTCCGGACAAAGGGGAACGAGCGTGTTGGGAAATGTGGTGCACCCCTGCAGGGAAGTTAATCTATTCGAATAGTCGTGATCTTCGGTGACAGGATGACTTGGAGTCGTACCTTGACCTTATGACAACTAAAACTGGATACTTAATAAAACGCACCCTTCCAAGTGCCAGATACAACCGGTGATCACTCTCTCACAGGGCGACGAGGGGAGGATCGCCGGGTAGGATTATGCTACACGATGCTACTTGGTGAACTTACCATCTACTCTCTTCTACATGTTGTAAGATGGAGGTGACCAGAAGCGTAGCCTTCGATAGCACTAGCTAACCCCCTCTTATTCCGGCATTCTGCAGTTTAGTCCACATATGATACCTCTTTTCCATTTGATACCAATGCATACATATGTTGTGTGGCTCCTTGCTTCCGAGTACTTTGAATGAGTACTCACGGTTGCTATGTTCGCCCTTTTCCCCCTTCCTGTACTCATTTGTTGCGACCAGATGTTGGGGCCCAGGAGCCAGACGCCACCGTCGACGATGACTCCTACTACATTGGAGGTGCCTACTACTACGTGCAGCCCGCTGACGACGACCAGGAGTAGTATAGGAGGATCCCAGGCAGGAGGCCTGCGCCACTTTCGGTCTGTATCCAGTTTGTGCTAGCCTTCTTAAGGTAAACTTGTTTACTTATGTTTGTACTCAGATATTGTTGTTTCCGCTGACTCGTCTTTGATCGAGCTCTTGTATTCGAGCCCTCGAGGCCCCTGGCTTGTAATATGATGCTTGTATGACTTATTTTATTTGTAGAGTTGTGTTGTGATATCTTCTCGTGAGTCCCTGATCTTGATTGTACACGTTTGCGTGTATGATTAGTGTACGATTGAATCGGGGGCGTCACAGGCCCCCGGGTCTATTTTCCATCATACAAGTTTCCAATCTATTTTGTTTTGCAAGCTTTACTTTCAATCTATATCATAAAAATACCAAAAATATTTATCTTATTATTATCATCTCTATCAGATCTCACTCTTGCAAGTGGCCGTGATGGGATTGAAAACCCCTTTATCGTGTTGGTTGCGAGGCTCTTATTTGTTTGTGTAGGTACGAGGTGACTTGCGCGTGGTCTCCTACTGGATTGATACCTTGGTTCTCAAAAAATGAGGGAAATACTTGCGCTGCTTTGCTGCATCACCGTTTCCTCTTCAAGGGAAAACCAACGCAAACTCAAGAGGTAGTAGCATCCAGCTTATGTCTTTGGCTTTTGCAAGGCGGGTTCTTCATTATACTTCGGATCAATGTCAGTCTGGCCGTGACCTCGATATTTCTATCTTTTATGGTACCTCCCTGTTGTCGCTTTGATTTCCATGCGTCGGGTGAATACGAACGGTCCATGCTTTTTTTGCAAATAAGCCCCTCACCACGCTCGGATGGCATCTATATAAGGAGATGTTGATCCCTGAATGCCACCCCACATAGCGTAAAAGCAAAACTACCAAGTTTAGCCATGAACAAAGCCTTCCAACATGGCCAGTGCCCCAGGCTCCTCTTCGTGCCCCCATGGCCCTCAAGAGGGTCATTTGCAGAGTTGCTCCATTCCTCATCTTTAGCTGAGCCGACTCTAGATGTAGGGTTAGCTCCCCCTCGCAAATCTAGTCCCTGTTCGAGCGGGATTGGCCTCAATCGGCAACGATGTGATGGCTGAGAGCTTCCCAACCCAATAAGGAGGAAAGGGTGTGCTTCGTCCCATTCCTGTTGCGGGGCCTAGGATTTCCAATCCATCCCTTCCTCAGGGGGCTATTGGAATTTTATGGCACGCAGCTGCATAACGTCACTCCAGGTTTAATCCTGCACATCTCAGGCTTCATTGCCCTCTGCGAACTGTTCTTAGGCATCGAGCCCCATTTTGAACTATGGAGGAAGTTCTTTTGCCTCGTCCCCCGCCATCGAGGAGGTTCTATCTTTGAAGTGGGCGGTGCCAAAGTATGGCGTATAGCCAGATCCGGATATCCCATAGGGACTCCCAAAGAGGTATGCCCACAGTGGTCTTCGGAGTGGTTCTACATGGATGACGTCCCACTGTCGGACCCAGTTCGACGCGGCCTTCCTGAATTTTCTAGTGCTCCTTTAAAGAAGCGCCTTAACTGGCGTCCCCGAAGTCCCAAGGAAGAGGACAGCGCGGAAATAAAGAGGTTGGTTAGCAAGGTCAGGCTGCTAGCCCATACCGAGCTCTCGATAGTTCAGGTCATGGCTATTGCAATAAAGAGGTGTGTCCAGCCTCTCCAATGCAGAGTAACTCCCTTATGGTGTTACAATGGAGAAGATGACGCGTCCCATTATAGACGAAAGGGTGCGGATACCCTAGCCGAACTGGCCACCATTTTGGCCGATCTGTATAAGGGCGAGAAAGAAGAGTTCCTCCACTTAAACTGCCGGGAAGGCTATTCCATGTACAACCCCATTGAATGGGTAAGATTTCGACCGTCTGTGTTATTTTATTGCTGCCATAGATACAAATCAATTTTTCCCTTTGGTGCCATAAACAGTCGTGGAGGAAAATGACCGAGGACGTTCACTATCCCACTCCATAGCTAGAGGATCATAATCGCGATAGAGATCCTAGCTTTTGCGAGGATCTGTACATATAGGTAGAGTTCGATGATGGGGTATTTTATCAAGCGGGCCTTGACAGCTCGGAAGTGGCTATAACCACCGACTACCCCTGCCTCTATCCCTTCTGTGTCGTAAGTATTCGGAGGGCTCTTAAATGGAAATCCCTATCTGCATTTTTATCCATTATATTGACCCGGATTTTAATAGGATCGGCGCTCGGCGAACCGTACCTCCCCAAGGGTGGCTGTCGGTGTCAAAACCGGCGGATCTCGGGTAGGGGGTCCCGAACTGTGCGTCTAGGCCGGATGGTAACAGGAGGCATGAGACACGAAGTTTTACCCAGGTTCGGGCCCTCTTGATGGAGGTAAAACCCTACGTCCTGCTTGATTAATATTGATGATATGGGTAGTACAAGAGTAGATCTACCACGAGATCGGAAAGGCTAAACCCTAGAAGCTAGCCTATGGTATGATTGTTGTTTTGAATGTTGTCCTACGGACTAAAACCCTCTGGTTTATATAGACACCGAGAGGGTTAGGGTTACACAAAGTCGGTTACAATGGTAGGAGATCTACATATCCGTATCGCCAAGCTTGCCTTCCACACCAAGGAAAGTCCCTTCCGGACACGGGACGAAGTCTTCAATCTTGTATCTTCATAGTCCAGGAGTCCGGCTGAAGGTATAGTCCGGTCGTCTGGACACCCCCTAATCCAGGACTCCCTCAGTAGCCCCTGAATCAGGCTTCAATGACGATGAGTCCGGCGCGCAGATTGTCTTCGGCATTGCAAGGTGGGTTCTCCTCCAAATTCCGTGTACCTGTTGAATAAAGTCCGGTTTCTTGTAAATGTTGCGCTCCTTGGATTCTACGCCCAATAATGGCCGTCTCCCACATTTCAAACGAATATGAAAAGTCTGAGTGTTTTTACATCCACACCCCTAGCCACGTAAATGAGCCGCCCATTTAAGGGGACGAGGATTTAGATCCAAACCACACCTTCTCCCCTTCGCGAGTGTTCATCAGAGCGCATCCGACAAAGGTCCATTCCACCATGGCCAGCCATCGCAACTCCTCGTTCCGCCCTTCCAGCCCTCAGCCTGGATATTGGGAGAGGTGCTCCATCCTGCATAGCGAGCTAGTGACGCTCCAGACCAAGGGATTTCTCCCCCCGGCCTATATGGTCCTGGTTCGAGCCGGTCTTGCCATCTATAATGGCGGAGAGCAAGCGGAGAGTGCCCCTAATCCCTCCAAAGGAGAGCGGGTATGCCTTGTCCCTTATTTAATAAGAGGGCTCGGATTTCCAATCCATCCGTTTCTTCGGGGGCTCCTGGAGTTCTATGGCCTCCAGCTACACAATCTCACGTCTGCCTCCGTATTGCATATCGCGGGCTTCGTAGCCCTCTGCGAGCTGTTTTTGGGTGTTGAGGCTCATTTCGGGCTGTGGAAAGAGCTATTCTGCCTTGTGCCCCGTTCTCGGAAGGGGTCAATATAACAAATGGGCGGAGCCGAAGTGTGGTGCATCGCCGGGACCAGATATCTATCCGGAACCCCAAAGAAGGCGTCCGAGGACTGGCCTTCGGAATGGTTTTACATAGAGGACGTCCCGCTACTGGATCCTGTACGGATCGGCCTCCCTGAGTTCGACAGTGCTCCAATAAAGAAACGCCTAAGTTGGCATCCATGGAGCCCTCACAGGGAAAGTGACAAGGACGTCCTTTACCTGATGGGCCGGATAAGATTGTTAGCTCATTCTGGACTGACCATAATCGGGGTCATGGCCGCATGCATCATGCGAGGGGTGTAGCCGCTACAGTATAGAGGCCACCCCATGTGGGACTTCAACGGGGAGGATGACGCCACCCGTTACGGCCGTAAGGGACCGGATTCGGCTGCGGCTTTAACAAAGACCTTGTCCGCTTTGTACAAGGGAGAAGAGGAGGAATTTCTCCGCATCAACCCACAGGGTGGATTTTCTATGTACAATCCCCCAAGCTGGGTAAGTGGTCACATTTACTTGCCCAACTGTTTTATATTCCCTTTGTTAAATATTCAGTCTAACGACTTCAATGCAGGAACTGCGCCAGGTTGTTAAAGAAATAAACAGCCCTCCTCCACAACCCGAGGACCCAGGACGGTCCCTCGACCCGGCCTCTCAAGAGGATCCGGACTTATCTGTGGAGCTGATTGATGGAGTGTTCCATCAATTGAGCAAGGAGAATGCCTTGGTGGCCATTACGGCCGATTACCCAGGGCTAATCCCGGCCTCCCAGGTAACTGAGATCGAAGTCCCAGCACCCTGAATATGGATCCGCCCTTTCGTGTTTTCAGTTTCCTGATTACAATCGAGCTTTGCAGGGGAGGTTTTTGAGACGGGAGGCCGAACCTGCGGCGACAAGCCAACGAGGGGCCGCAGGGCCCCGTGGGCAGAAAAGAGGTGCAGTCCGGACCGAGGCGTCAGCGCAAAGGTATGGCATACCCCTTTATCCCAGGTATTATACCTTCAAGGCATATTAACACTCGTTCTCTCTTCAGGACAAAGAGACCTTGCCGGACTATATCCGGAGAGGCTGCCAATCGCGCCTCCACCAGCCAGGCTCCAAAGCCTAGTCCGGAGGCGGAGGCGAACACAAGGCGCGCACCGGACGCTCCTCCGACGGAGGATGTGGACAGGTTGTCTGCCACCAACTCTGAGGTGGAGAGTGTCATGAACCACAGGCGTCGCCGGACAATTCTTCGCGACGCCTGTTTCTCCCAAGAGGAATTAGATGCCTTCAATTCGGGAGATGCGTACCTCCGTGCCGCTCAAAATTGTCTAGCCAGAGCCACGGAGCAATATGTAGAAGACATACGGGTAAGAAAATTTTGGTAATTATATATATACCAGTAGCCCCCGGGACTTAAAATAGTTAGAATAACTGATTTAAGGATCATTTGTTATGTAGGTTCTTACAGAAAAGAATTCCCTACTGTCCCAGGAGCTGGAAGAGTGCAAATCCCAACTTGAGGCCGCACTAGCCGCGGCAGGGGAGCCCAAGGAGACCCCCTCTAGTAATATACACTTCGAAAGATAAGTATTTTGCGAAGCACATCATGGGTGCGAATCTGACAAATGAAATTGCAGATGGCGCCGGATTGAATCCGGAAAGGCAACATCTCCTACGCCAGCTGAAGGCTGGTGAGAAGGTGCTGACAAAGGTGAGGTGGGAGAAGAACGATCTCCAAGATGCCAACACCAAGCTGGGCCTCGACCTGAAAGATGTCCGTGCCCAGCTGTTAGACTCCGTGAAGGAGAATTAGCGGCTTCGGCGCGGCATATTTAGTAAGTGCTTGAACGAACCTTTGACGAAAAGTTCGGCGGGGAAGTCGACTAACAGAGTAATGTCTATAGGTGTGCTAACAGGTCGTCCTGCAGAGGAGATGCCCGGTTCTATGGGTGACCTTCTTCCCAAGCTCTCGCAACTGCTCGAGCGAGTTCGGCAGGCGATGCAAGGCGTCGCACAGGCCTTGTGGCCATCCATCTCCATGCCCGAAGGTCTTGGAGAGCTTGCAGAGAAGCTAAAGGGAGAACGGCGGCGCTTCCGATTGTGGAAGATATCGGCCTGCCGTCAAGGCGCTAGGGAGGCCTGGGCCATGGTGAAGACGCGGTACACAAAGGCTAACCTCAACCACATGGCCGAGGTCGGTCCTGTGGGGCCTGATGGGAAGGAGATCCCTGTAAGCTTAGTATACGGCCAAGTAGAATTGGCCGCAAAGTATTCCCAGCAGGACTGTAAATTAGACAGCCTGCTAGATATATTGAAGAGGAATACAATCAGTCAGAATGACTATGTAATTTAATTGACATTTATAATGCCTTCTAGCCGGATTGTAGATCGTTTGTCATGGCTGACCTTTTCGCTTCAGCCTCGGGACCTGACGGTCCGGAGTGTGTCCGAATTCCCATGCGGTTATATAAGAACCGGGGAATGCATGGAGACCAGGCGTAGGGGTCATTAGTGCGTGAACAGACAAGTGCCCGACTAGTTATGTTGTATTACATGGTTAGTAAGAAACATCTTCCAGGGAGAATAGTTCCGTTAGGGGTTCCTTTCCCTGGGAGGCATGCCCTACAGTGCATGCCCATTCTGTGAAAAAGACGCGGGAAAAAGCATCTGGGGGCGCATAAATAAATAAGTGAAAAGATCATCTTTTAGGTCACCGACCGAATATTCCCTTAAGAACGCTAGCTTTCGGCTTCACCCAGTCTGAGGTACACATCCGGATGATCCGGCAGTAACAATCGCAAAGGTGCTCCCTTTACCGCCTAGCCGAATAGTCAGGAACGAAGGGGTAAGCACAGGATCCAGGCAACCCAGCTTGGCCAAAACTTAAGTCATATCGATGCATATAATGGTGAAATAAAAGGAACATGCGGAAGTGTAACACATGTGTTGGGCATGAAGCCCGTATAAATAAGCTTCTGTTAAAAGAAGCCCCCAGGTTTAATGAGTGCGAATAGCACATCATTTGATGAGCCTTTAAAGGCTATAAGAGAAAGGAAGGGGAGAAGGAGAGAAATGTAAGACAGACAGTATATAAAAAATGGACAGAGGAAGGAGACGAACACAGGGTCTAGCGCTAGGCATAGAATCTTCGGAGACGGGCTGCGTTCCATGGGTTCGGCTCGAGTCGGTTATCCAATGCATCTCGCAGGCGGTACGCTCCACCTGTCAGGACTTGGTCAATTATGAAGGGACCCTCCCACTTGGGCTTGAATTTGTCCTTTTTCTTGTCCAACAGGCATAGAACTAGTTCGCCAACGTTGTATTTTTTGGCCCGTACTTCTCTGCTTTGGTAACTTCGATCCTGCTGTTGATAGAATGCGGAACGGGCTTTTGCCACGTCATGCTCCTCCTCCAATGCGTCCAAACTGTCCTGCCGATCGAGCTCGGCTTCTCTTTCTTCGTACATGCGCACTCGAGGTGAGTCATGAATTATGTCGCAAGGCAAAACTGCCTCTGCGCCGTACACCATAAAGAATGGTGTGTATCCGGTGGTGCGATTCGGTGTGGTCCGCAGCCCCCAGAGTATGGAGTCGAGCTCCTCTACCCAGTGCGTGTTAGATTCCTTGAGGGACCGCACTAATTTGGGTTTGATGCAGCTCATGATAAGACCATTTGCACGTTCGACCTGGCAGTTAGTTTGTGGGTGATAGACGGAAGCATAATCGAGCTTGATGCCCATGTTTTTGCACCAGAGTTTTACCTCGTCGGTCGTAAAGTTCGTGCCGTTATCAGTGATGATGCTGTGGGGCACGCCGTAACGGTGTACAACCCCGGATATAAAGTCTATCACCGGTCCGGATTCGGCCGTCTTAACAGGCTTGGCTTCTATCCATTTGGTGAACTTATCCACCATGACCAGTAAGTATTTTTGCTTGTGGGTTCCGCCTTTAAGGGGTCCAACCATGTCAAGCCCCCAGACCGCGAAGGGCCAAGTGATGGGGATAGTTTGGAGGGCGGTGGGTGGCATATGGCTTTGGTTTGCAAAGAGAAAAATTATGCGCTATCCCAGGAGCTAGAAGTGAATTAGACACAGCTGAATGCTGTCACCGCCGAATTGGCAGAAATGAAAAAGGCTGCAACGAGTGCATCCGGAAAGAATGAACACGAGGGGGAAAAGGACAAACAATCCGAAGAGATAGAGAGCTTAAAGGCTTGCTTATCGGCCGCTCAGAAGGAAAATGAGAAGCTGGAAGCCGGCATGTTTGGTATGTCTTCCTCGCTTACTTAGAACCACCCAAGGTGCTCATGTTTAGTCCATAATTCGGAATGTGACAACTCTGTTGCTGCAGGTCTGTTAACTGGCCGGCCGGAAGAGGAAGTATCTGGATTTCAAGGCGACGTGCTGAAGGAACTGTCTGTGGTACATGCTCGGGCCCGGAAAGCCATGAAGAGGATGGTGAAGGCATTATGGCCCTCTGATACCCCTCTAGAAAGTATGGAGGACTTGGCAAACTTGTTCAAAGGTGCCTGGCCGGTTTGAGCTATGGAAGACATCTGCCTGTCGTGAAGGCAGACGAGAAGCCTGGGCCATGGTGAAAACGTGCTTCACCAAGCTGGATCCAAATTACATGGCCCGAGTGGGACCACAGGGACCGGACGGGAAAGAAATTCCAGTGAATTTGGTGCATGACCAAGTAATGGCAGCTGCAAAGTATTCGCAGGAGGACTATAGTTTAGGCAGTCTTATAGATGGAGTAGATAAGGAATAGGTTTTGTATTAATCAACTTGTACCTTTATCCAAACATGTAAAGATTTTGTCATCGTAGGCCTTTTGCTTAACCCTCCAAACCTAGAAAAATGGTGGAGAGTTTCTGGATACTGTTCAAAATGAAAGAAGCATTAATTATGTCCGGAAACCAAGCAACCCAGTTATTGTGCTTAAATGGACAAAAAGTTTAGTTCCAAATGTATGTTATATTACATATGTAAGAAACATCTTCCAAGGAAAATAGTTTCGTTGAGGGTTCCTTTCCTTGGGTTGGCATGCTATAATTATGTGTGCCACGGTGTTGGTCCGCAAGACGGGAGAAAAGGAGTCCCACAGTGTTAGAGAGGTTACCATAATGTAACAATATATCGCTTGATCGCCAACCACTTATTCTCCTAACAACGCTAGCTTTCGGCTTCAACCGTCTGGGGTACATGTCCAGAGGACCCGGTTGTAACAATCGCAGAGGTGCTCCCTTTACGCCCTAGCCGAACAATCAGGAACGTAGCGCATAAACACAGGAGCAAGGCAACCCAGCTTGGCAAAAACATAAGTCAAAGAGGTGCATATAATGGTAAAAAAGGATGTATAACTGCAAACGACACTTATATTATGAGCTCCAAGCTCGGAACAATAATAAGCTTCGATTAAAGAAGCCCCCAGTGATGGTGGGATATATACATTTAAGGATGTGTACCCCGCAGGTGTTCAGCTTATCCGAACACATCCTGGGAATCGTATAAAAAAGAGAAAAAAATTGAAGAGGAGAAAAAGGAATGAAAAAGAAGTATAGCCGAACTTATGCGTAGAATCTTCGGAGCCGAGCAGTGTTCCATGGATTCGGCTCTAGGCGATTATCTGATGCATTACGAAAGCGGTAGGCTCATCCAGTGAGAACTTCGTCTATAATGAAGGTGTGGGGAGCCCGACTCATAAGTCGTGATCACCGAGTGCACATGTACAGTGATCCCAGAGATCAATGCTCACTGAACACACAGAGGCTGAATAACAAGAGTCTTACATCCATACATATCGTCTTACACAAATTATGACCATTTTGGTCAAGTCTTACATAGATAAAGCCACAAGGGCTGAATACCAAATAAACTTAAGCAGCAGAAATCTTCGTCGATAAGTAGAACCCATGCCATCTACCTTAACCCTATAGGCATTCTAACTGGGAAACGTCCTAGTTCGCATGTTCGTCTTCAAAGAACTCTTCTTCGAACTCCTGTTCTTCCATGGTTGGCCAATTAAATAACCAGTGGCAAGCCAATGAGTACTTTGAATGTACTCGCAAGCAACCCATGTTTTGGTTCGAGGTACAACAATGCATGATATAGGTAAATCTTTGCGGAAAGCTAGTTTTGAGTGAAATGACATGTTCAACAACTTGCAAGACATGCAAAAGGAGAATTCAAGTAACCATGAGGGCAGGTTACAGATATCAACATAAATAGAGTGGGCATCAACCCAACTCAGTCATGTGAAGTCCCTCGACTTGACCCAAGTAGCTCTTCCCACTTATCCAAACACACACACTGGTTTGCAACCATGTGGACATAGTTTAAGCAGCACCGCCCAACTGCCCTTGACCGTGGACACGGCTATTTTAATAGTTTTACACTCTGCGGAGGTTGCACACTTTACCCACAAGATCCGGGGAGCTTCTGTGTCATCCACGACCCGCGGTACCTCAAGTACCCGGGGTAAGCACCCGATCACTATCTTTCCCTAGACGACACTAACATGGAGTCCACTCGATTGGTAGTAACCCCTACGCCCAACATTTCACAACTTTAAAAATGGTGGAGCCTCGCTCCCATATTCATCACATACCACTGGCACGGGGTACCAACGGTGTGTCCGGTGCCCCATAAAAATGTTCTTGGCCGCCCTACCTGGCACGGCCCCGTCCCGAGAGAGCGCGCCAACAACTCTCCCGTCACTAGTAATGCAGGCTCCAAGCTAGTATCGGCCTAGGTAATCAATAATGCCCTTTCCCACACAAGGGTAGTGTGGTTGCGCATGTAAGGTTGGGACAGTCGACAAATCTTAAATCTAATCCGCTTTTGAAAACAACACACACACTTGCCTCGGTATACCACTTCCTCATCAAGTGGTTACCCATCTCATTATCTCCCTCGGGCATAAGTGGCACCCGACGGGGTTTTGAAAAGTCTTTGAAAATACCTTGTCTCCATCACCATGCACATTCCCATCCCTTTTTGCGTAGCAACTACTTTAGCATCCTATCTACTCCCACCGGCATAACCCTCATAAGAAGGTAGGGTCATGCACAATGCAAGTATCAACAAGGAGGAAATGGAGGCAACCAACCAAAGTGGCTACCATCTCATCATGATTCCGATGCAACAATATTAAAGTGCCATATGAAATGCATAAAAAGGGTTTCATAGGCATGGTCAAAGGGCTGCTTGCCTGGCTCAACGAAGTCTTCGGGGTCTTCAAAGTCTTCTGGTCCAACTCCTTCGTCAGCAACGCAATCTATCGTCGCAAAATAATAATGAGAAAATAAGGCAATAATAAAACAGAAAAACCAAAGTGCTCAGAAAAATGTCAACTCATTTTTATTAAATGCTAGGTTGAAAACTAAGAAGGGGAAAATTCCTAGTTTTGGATTTGGAGTAGCAGAATAGGAGAAATGGGTTTTCAAAGGTTTATTTAAATGCTTAAAATCACATTTAAATATTTACAGTGAAGAAAAGGTTGTTGGATTTGAATGAAAGTTGCACCATAAATAGGTGGGATTATTACAAGAATTTAGGAGTTGGAATTATTGCATTTGGTTAAATAATTAATTCTGTGGAATTTTTGGAAAAGCCACAGAAAAGAAAAAGAAAAAAGGGCACTGTGCCTGCCGGGCCAGAACAGCTGCGGGGCAGCAGGCCCAGCCAGCGGACCGACCCAGCCGAGCCAGCACACAGCGCGCGCGCGCCCGCCCATTTCAAACCTGACGTCCGGGGCCCGCGGGACGGAGAAAGAGAGGGGCGCGGGAATGAGGGAGAGGATGACAGGCGGGGCCCGCCTGTCATCACTAACCCGTGGATAGGGGGTCGCGGTGCTCACCGACGACGATGCAGGCCACGACGAGCTCCGGCGAGTGCGGGGATGGCTTCAGGGGGCTGCCGCACGTCGGTGGGTGGTGGACTTGGTCGACGGGGGTGCCTGGTTCGCCGGCCACGAGGAGCTGCGGCGGAGGAGCTTCGGGAGGCAGTGACTCCGGCCGTTTCCGGCAGCTACAGAGAGGGAGACAAGGGGGGAAATGATCAGTAGGGCACGGTGGCTCCAGATCGGGGCAGAGGAGGAGCGGGGGAGGCCTATACCTCGCGAACTCCGGCGAGCCGAGGCGGCGGAGCTCGAGCGGCTCTGGGGACAAATGGGTGGTGCGGGAGGTGGATTAGGAGTGTGGGGAGCGACAGGGAGTGATAGAGAGGCTCGGGGTCGCCTTTTATAGGCTGGCCGAGGACCACCGTAGGCGCGGCCTACGGGTGTCCGCGGGATCGGCTCGGGTGTCCGTTAGAGAGGGAATGGAGGGCTCGGGGGTGTTCGTGAGAGTGGTCTAGGGTGCCAGGGAGAGAGAGGAGGAGTGGGGCGAGCTGTAGGCGGGCCGTAGGAGCGGCGCGAGTATTGGCCGAACGGGGCGGTGTTCTGGCGCGAGCTGCAGGAGAGAGAGGAAGGAGCGGGAGCAAGTGGGCGGCCTGCTGGCGTGGAGCGGACGTCGAGGGGCATCAACTGGCGCGCGAGGGAGGCTCGAGGTGGCCGGGAGGCGCGGCGTCAACGATCTGGTGCCCTGCCAGGCGCTCCAGAGCGCGACTTTGGCCGGCATCCGCGGCTTTCCCGCATCCGCGCGCGTCCACTTGCGTCTGGCAGCTGAAGGGGGCATGGGCAAAAGCTGGGGAGTGCCTTGGATGCTCTGAAAGGCTGAGAGGAGAGAGGGAGGCTGAGAGAGAGAGAGGAATCCACTGTCCAGAGAAGAAAAATGGGGTTCTCCCCCCCTTCATCATTTCTTCGTCGGGCAGCAAAGCTCATAGGTGCTAGAGGGGGACTAGGAGGAGTCGTGGTAGAAAGTTGAGCCTACAGAGATTAGTGGAAGAGGCCAAAAATGGGATTTTTGTAAAGTGGCAGAAGGTGTTTGATGCTGGTTTGAGCAAGTAGATGGTTTCCGTTTGCCATGAGACTCCACAGGGTGGAATGACACATATAATTAGGGTCTTCCACCAATTTTGAGCTTATTTGGGCAAAGTTGCCAATGCAACTTTTGTAAACCCTAGAAATTAGCAGAAATGAACTTGTGCAGATCTAGTTGATCAAATCATTTCTCCTTGATGCACCACTTGGTGTAGTGGCCTCATTTGGTCATATGAACATGATCACAAAAGTTGGGGTCAAGGAGAGAAAGTTGGTAGTACAAAGTTGTTCAAATTTGATTCTGGTCAGAGAGGGTTTTGGTGCATTTTGATGAACCAAACTGACCTTAATTGAGATGAGGATTTGCATGGTGACCACAATATGCACCTGTGACTTGCTGGATTTTCCTTGGATTTTTATGAAAATATTTCCTGTAGAAATATTTCAAATCCTTGAAATGGGAGGAAATAGTTTTGGGAGGTTTTGTCCAATATTCTTAACATGACCATGTGTTGAAACTCCTATATATGGAAAATATATGTCCACTGAGTTTCCCTGATTTTTGTCAAATATTTTTGAAACATTAAAATAATTTTTCCCTATTAAAACCATTTTTGGCCTTAAGAAGAAGCTTTTAAATAAAATAGGAAAATAACTGTTAAAATTATATTTTTGGGTTTAAGGGAATCCTATATCTAATAGGTTTCAAATATACTCTTTGAAATATTTTTCATACCCCAAATCAAGTACTTGTAGTGCAAACCTCAACTCAGGGGTTTTTGGAAAACTAAATTTTGAAAATACTATTTGGCCAAATCATTTTTGTAGGAAAATACTATACTGTACTATACACATGGCATGATCATTGGGCAGAAGTTTGGGGCAAGGAGATGAAGTACAGAAGGTGGATTACTTGACTTTAAAGAGCACTTGAAAAAGAAATCACTCAGAGAAAACCAACTCCAAAATAAAAGCCAAATAATGCAAAAGTTTTTGTTGGTCCAATTTTATTCATGTTTTAATAATGAAAATGACATGTTACAAAATGCAGGGTGTGACAGACCTACCCCCCTTACAAGAATCTCATCCCCGAGATTCCTAAACTAGGCTTTAAAGAGATACGGAAACTTGGATCTAAGGTAGTCGTCACGTTCCCAGGTTGCTTCTGCTTCAGTGTGGTTGCTCCACTAGACCTTGAAGTACTTGATGGCGCGGCTTCGAGTACATCGTTCAGCCTCGTCCAAAATACAGATGGGTCTCTCGTGGTAGGTAAAATCGGGCTGAAGGTCAATGGCTTGGTGATCGACGTCCTTGTAAAGGTCAGGTTTGTCTGGAACTTGGAGACACTTCTGGAGTTGTGACACGTGGAATAGGTTGTGCACATCGGATAGTTCAGGTGGCAGTTCCAACTGGTAATCCACTTCTCCGCGTCATGCGGTGATCTCGAAGGGGCCGATAAACCTTGGTGCAAGCTTTCCCTTAACGTGGAAACGCTTGGTTCCCTTAAGAGGAGTTACTCGCAGGTATACATGGTCTCCGACTTGGAAGTCTACTTGTCGGCGACGAGTGTCAGCATAGCTCTTCTGCCTCGACTTGGCGCTCTTAAGTTGCTCTTTGACTAGCTGAACTTGCTCTTCTGCTCCATGGAGGATATCGGGCCCAAATACTAGTCCTTCTCCGGTTTCTGACCAATTGAGGGGTGTGCGGCACTTCTGTCCGTATAACACCTCAAATGGTGCCATCTGAAGGCTTGACTGATAACTGTTGTTGTAGGAGAACTCGGCAAAACGGAGGCAATCTTCCCACTTAGCTCCATATGCTAAGACACAGGCTCGGAGCATGTCTTCGAGTATCTGATTCACTCGTTCTGTCTGACCTCCGGTCTGTGGGTGGAAGGCAGTGCTGAAGGACAACTTGGTCCCCATGGCCTCTTGGAACTTCTTCCAGAACCTTGAGGTAAACTGGGTTCCTCGATCTGACACAATCTCCTTGGGAATACCATGAAGACTTACGATTCTGTTGATGTATAGAGTCGCTAGCTGGTTGCCATCATAGGTAGTCTTCACAGGAATGAAATGGGCTACTTTAGTCAAATGATCGACTATGACCCAAATGGAGTCATGTCCCTTGTTTGACCTATGTAGTCCAGTGATGAAATCCATTCCGACTTTATCCCATTTCCACTCAGGTACCTTGAGTGGTTGGAGCAATCCAGCAGGTCGCTGATATTCAGCTTTGACCCTTTGGCATACATCACACTTTGCAACATAGGTGGCAATCTCCCTTTTCATCCCGTGCCACCAAAATCTTGCCTTCAGGTCTTGATACATCTTGGTCCCTCTAGGATGGATGGAATATGGGGTGTCATGAGCTTCTTGCAAGATCAATTTCTTGAGGTCAATCTTATTGGGTACGCAAATGCGATTTCCAAACCACACAATTCCTTGCTCATCCTCTGAGAATCCTGGGGCCTTGCCTGCCTTGATCTTCCTCTTGATGCCTTCAATACTTTCGTGTCCCTTCTGAGCTTCCTTAATATCATCCATCAGGGTAGTCTTGACTTCAAGGCTGGCTAAGAATCCTGGTGCAACCAGTTCCAACCTGAAGCTTTCAAGTTCTACATACAAGGCGGGTAGCCTGTCCTTAAGCATAGCATTCAGGGAACAAGCCTTCCTGCTTAATGCATCTGCTACCACATTAGCCTTTCCAGGGTGGTATTGAACACTAAGGTCATAATCCTTGATCAACTCTAGCCATCTTCTTTGCCTCATGTTCAATTCCTTCTGAGTGAAAATATACTTCAGACTTTTGTGATCCGTGTATATCTCACACCGGTTCCCTAGGAGGTAATGTCTCCATTTTTTCAGGGCATGAACTACAGCTGCCAACTCGAGGTCATGAGTAGCATAGTTCTCTTCATGAGGCCGTAGTTTCCTTGAAAGGTAAGCTACGACTCTACCCTCTTGCATCAGAACACCCCCCAGTCCGGTTCTTGACGCATCACAATATATCACAAACTCCTTGTGTATATCTGGTGTGGCCAGCACTGGGGCGGTGGTCAGTCTCTTCTTCAGCTCCTGGAAGCTCTCTTCGCACTTCGGCGTCCATTCAAACTTCTTGTCCTTGTTCAAGAGTTGAGTCATGGGTCGGGCAATGCTTGAGAATCCTTCAACAAACTTGCGGTAATATCCTGCAAGTCCAAGGAAGCTTCTGACTTCCTTCACATTGCTTAGGGATTGCCATTCAGTTACGGCTTCAATCTTAGCGGGATCGACCGACAATCCTTCTTCGGTCAAAACATGACCCAAGAATCCAACTTCACGTAGCCAAAATTCACACTTGCTGAACTTGGCATACAGTCGGTGCTCTCGAAGCTTGTCTAGGACCATCCTCAAGTGTTGCTCGTGCTCTTCTTCCGTCTTCGAGAAGACAAGAATGTCATCAATGAAGACAACGACAAACTTGTCCAAATATTCCATGAATACCTTATTCATGAGATACATGAAGTAAGCTGGGGCATTGGTCAATCCAAAGGACATGACCGTGCACTCATATAGGCCATATCTGGTTACAAATGCCGTCTTCGGAATATCTTGGGGGTCTGATTTTCAGCTGGTAGTACCCAGATCTGAGGTCAATCTTGGAGAACACCTTGGCCCCATTGAGTTGATCAAACAGATCTTCAACATTGGGGAGTGGATACTTGTTCTTGATTGTAACTTCATTGAGGGAGCGGTAGTCAATGCATAAGCAGATGGTACCGTCCTTCTTTGCCACAAACAGAACAGGTGATCCCCAAGGGGAGGCACTAGGGCGGATAAATCCCTTCCTCAACTGCTCTTCCAGTTGCTTCTTCAACTCTGCTAACTCTTCCGATCCCATTCTATACAGCTTCTTATAGATGGGTCCAGCTCCGAGTATGAGCTCGATGATGAACTCAATGTCTCGGTCTAGAGGCATTCCCGGTAGCTCCTCAGGAAAGACATTGGGGTATTCACATACCACCGGCACTTGCTCCAATCCGACTTCAGTCAGATAGTTGACTTGGTTGGCTTGAGCAGAGGAGCGGTTGGAGGCAAATTTAACTTCGACTCCTTGGTCATTGGTTACAGTGACGGTCCGGTTGGCACAATCTAACAAGCCTTGGTGTGTCGGCGTTCTCGGAACGGGGGTCCCCAGACTTGCCTGCCTGCGGTGTGGCTCAAAGGGGGGCCCAGCGCGGCCCATCTTCACCAACACAAACCCAAGACCCTCGCGAGGGGTCAAGCCTCGCGGGGCGGACGACGCGGAGCTTCCTCAGGCGCGGCCTCGTAAGGCTGGCTCACGAGGAGGCGGAGAAATCAAGGCGGGGTACCTCACGAGGTGCCCGTGACGCAAGCCATGACGATCGGGGGTGCCAGGCGGGTGCCAGCCCATGCAGTGTCCTCCCTTCCTCTTTGGTGCAAAGGGGGCAAGCGCAGCCGCGGAGTACCGAGGCATCACGCAAAGGTTGCCATTTCGGTGCAATAGGACCAAGACCAGGAGGACTATGAGACGGAGGTCACCGTGGAGCCCAAGACGGCGTCATCACCAGAGCTTTGCGCAGGCGAAGACTACTTTTGTCAGGATAGCTGATACTAGCTATCCCCCTTCAAATTAGCCCGCCATTGTTGGCTCCCTTCCCGCTCGATATTTGGGAAGAGGACCAGGGCCTCTATAAATAGGACCAGCCACCCGCAGAGCAAAGAAAGAGAGGGCTGAGAGGGCAGAGAGATCCGAAGAAAAGAGAGGGACCGAAGGATAGAGAAGATCAGGTAGAGAGAGAGAGAGACAAGGGTGACTGAGCCCCTCCCAGCAGTTCATCGCCCAGCCAAGAACAGGCCCTCGCGAGGCTGTTCTTCCTTGTATTGTTCATCATCATCAGCCCAAGAGGCAATCCACCACACCACACATTGGAGTAGGGTATTACACCACAACGGTGGCCCGAACCAGTATAAACCCTGTGTCTCTTGTGTTGTTCCTTCCATAGTTTAGATCTTAGCAAGGCGGAGGGGTGCAGGTAGGCAGGAGGCGAAATCTCCGCGCGCACCCCAGTGTTCGAACCTCAAGAGTCTGCCGGAACCCGAAATCCGACATTTGGCGCGCCAGGTAGGGGTGCGCCGGGATTCGTCTTCCACCACCCCATTCTCCTCCGGCCATCACGCCCATGCTGATGCTCGTCAGGCCCGCGCAGAGTGCCGGGCCGCGCTCGCTTCCCGCGTCGCCCAGATGGCCCCTGTCGGCGGGCGTCCTCGCCGTTCCCCGTCACCTGCCGTCAACGCCGCCACCGGCCCGGCGGGGGATGAGCAGCAAGCATCGTCCCAGCATCCGTCTGTGCGGCAAGACGGCCGCACCGCAACTCCCTTGTTCACCCCAGCTGGTTCTTCTCCCGCGCGCTCCGTGCGCCCATGGAGGATCGGGCTGCACTCATCGCAGCGAACGAGCACCTGCGCTACCGTCCCATCGACGACGTCTACGAAGAATGGCTCGACCGCGTCGCCGAGCTCGTCCGTGCCGCAGGGGGCTCTCCTGTGCCGTCCGTTTCGCTGCACCGCACCCCGCCCCGCGCGGGCAATGAAGCTCCGGCGGCGCCCCGGCCGCCTCCTCAAGAAGGCGCCATGGCTCCAAGGCGCGTGGCCCCTGGGCGGAACCCGCTCCATCAGGCGCCAGCACAGCAAGAGCAGAGCTGTCAAGAAGTCCCTCGCCCGCAAGAAGCTGCCCGGGCGCTCCCTGCTCCAGTACGTCGCGACCATGCTCCTGCTCCCGCGCGTCAAGACCCCGCGCTGCTCCCAGCTGCAGCGCGTGGGGACATGCAAGACCAAGCTCCCCGTCATCCAAGGACTCCCGTGGCCACAGCAGGCTGCCGCGCCTTCACCGTCGAGCTACGCAGCGTCGCGTGGCCCGGCAAGTTCAAGCCAGACTTGCCTCCTCGCTGCGACGGCACAGCTGACCCTGCGGAGTTCCTCCAGCTCTACGAGCTGGGCATCGAAGCTGCCAACGGAGACGAGAAGGTCATGGCGAACTGGTTCCCCATGGCACTCAAGGACGAGGCCCGCACCTGGCTCCTGAACCTGGCTCCAGGCACAATCTCCTCCTGGGACGAGATGCGCACCCGCTTCATCGCCAACTTCCAAGGCACTCGCGACCGGCCACCCGCCGTGAGCGACATGCGCCGCATCAAGCAACAGCCCGGGGGGACCCTACAGAAGTACATCCAGCGCTTCAACAACGCGCGCCTCAAGATTCCCATGGTGACTGAGTAGACCATCATCTCGGCCTTCTCCGACGGCGTGCGCGACGTCAAGATGAAGGAGGAGCTGGCGATGCATGAAGACCTGTGCACTTCCTTGGAACTGTTCAACTTGGCAACCAAGTGTGCCAGGGACAAGGAAGGGTGTCTCTCCCTCCTCGAGCTGCCTGCCGCAGACCCAGAAGAGAAGAAGCCCAAGGCCAAGGATGTGAAGCGCAAAGGGGCTGCCGTGCTCGCGACAGAACCAGACATCAAGCGAGGCAGAGATCAGCCCGAACCTTCCAAGGGCAGCCGGTACTGTGTGTACCACGACCTCCTCACCCACAACACCAACGAATGTCAAGAGCTCCGAGTCGTGCGAGAAGGAAGGATCGGCTGTCGCCCTGACCACAGTGACCGGGGCTACGGCCGAGGAGGAGGAAGGAACGCAGGACGCTGGGAAGATCGTGGCCCGCGCCAAGGGTGGCACGATCAACCTCGCGAGGATCGCTGGCAAGACCCGCCTCGCGAGGGAGGCTGGAGGGATCAGCCTCGCGAGGGAGACTGGAGGGATCAGCCTCGCAAGGATCGCCCGCAAGGCAACGCAGGCCTCCCACCACTGCCGCCACAGCCAAGGAGAAATGAGGACCGCCACCAGGACGAGGGGGCTGGGGGCTTCCAGGAGCCGCGCACGATTGCCTGCATCCTAGGCGGGGCACAAGCCCCAGCCTCTCAGCGCATCTTCAAGTAGTTCGCTCGTGAAGTGAACGCAGTCCTCCCCAGGCTCGAAGCCACGCGCCCTCTCAGGTGGTCGGCGTGCGCCATCACGTTCAGCTCAGTAGATCAGCTCATGTGTGCGGCTACAGCCGGAGTTCTCCTGATGCTTTGCTCCCCGATCGTCAGCAACGTGGTGGTCACCAAGACCCCCATCGTTGGCGGGGCAGGGCTCAACGTCCTGTCCGTGGAGACATTCAACAACCTCCAAGTGCCCTACAGCCAGCTTCAGCCAACCAAGCCTTTCTCCGGTATCACCGACAGCTCCATGGTCCCGATTGGGCAGGTCCGCCTCCCTGTCACCTTCGGGGCACGCGACAACTACCACACCGAGCTCATCGACTTCGACGTCGCACACATTCGCCTGCCGTACAACGCCATCCTTGGGTACCCAGTGTTGGCCAAGTTCATGGCCGTAACTCACCATGGCTACAACGTCCTGAAGATGCCAGGAAGCGGCGGAGTCATCACGGTGCCCTGTGAAGAGAAGGACGCGGTGTGTTCCCTGGAATGAGCCTTTCAGGCTGCGTCACTGGAAGACCCGGATCGTGGAAGCAGGAGGCCTCCCGAGACCGCCCCTAAGAAGAAGAAGACATCGTCCGGCCCGACCACTCAGGAGGCAGGCCCCTCTGGCCCGCGCCTGCCCAGGGGGAACCTCCTTCCATCGCATAGGAAAGCGCGCCCGGTGCCCTCCTCAGGCAGGGCTCGGGGGCTCTCCCCTGGAGGGCCACCGACCTAGCTAGGGTCACGAGGGAGGCGCTTGGGCACCACATGGAGGCGTATTTCGAAGCACGTTTCCCTCAAGAAGGAGCAAGGCAAGGAGACCCAGACCCTCAGGAGTTCGTCAGCAAGGCCATTCAGGAGCTACATGAGTCAAGAGTCATGAAAGGCGACCGCCGTCTACCAGAAGTGGCTCCCCATCGAGGCGAGGATGGTGGGCTGCGCGTCTGAATCGACATACCAGGGCTCAACCGAGTCGCCTCTCTGGAGCGCCTCTGGCCCTCGCGAGTGGGGCGCTGCGGAGGCCCACCCCACAGCTATGTTCGCATGCCTTACAGCTTGCCGAACGCGGCTGACACGTACCAGCGCCTCATGAGGGGCATCACGGGGGCACGAGAGGCCAGGCGTTCCGCAGCCCTGGCAGGGACGGAGATGGCCCGTGAGGAGCCGCCAGCGCCTCCGGAGCCTCCCGAGGCCCCTGGGCCTGGGGGCTCGTGAGGATCGGCTTCTGCAGCCCACCGAGCCTGCTACATCAACGCTCCTTCGTCCTCAACATCATCAGGTGACATCTTTCGAGTTTTATTCCCAGCTGGGAGCGCCCCCCCAGGGCTGCATTATTCCCAGGCCGCGTGGGTCCGTCCCTGCGGCGTGTATCCCTTTTTTATTCCATGTTGTTAGCTTACCTTGTTGGGGGCGCCCCTCGGGCTGCATGACCCCCCAAGTCGCTCGGGCCTGACCCAGTGATGTCCGCATTACCAGCATCTATTTGAACGAATCCACTCCTTCGCGGCTAATGTGTTTTACCTAGTTTCCTGCTCAGCTGACGCCAACTAACGGAGCTGCTCCCAAACGGCACGACGCTTGCGCATGGGTCCGTCCCTGCAACCTGGATGGCTGGGCTCTGGCCGCGGCAGCCCCGCATAGCGTCACCTTGTCAAGCCTTTAGTGCCTCACTACCCCTCGGAAGCAACCAACGGCTGACTGTCAATTGTCATGGCAACCCCTTGTTTTTTCTATGATGGACCTGTAGGACCTCCTGAAGGGGCTGCGTCAGGGGAGGCCCTTGCGGTGTCACCTGCGCTCTCGTCCGCGTGAACCGCTTGCACGTTAAAGGGGGGGTGCCTGAGCATCGCGACTCAGGGCTCCTACTGGCTCTCCAGCCCTCACCCTCTGGCCTTGACCACGGCATCGTGACCTGGCATACCAGCGACGGCTGAGACTCGCTCGATGGCCGGGACCCGAGGACGTAGAGCAGAAAGGGGAGCAAAGGCGAGAGGGGAGAGACACACGAGGACCTCGCCGAGCAACCTCGCGCCTGCCGATGCACGGACCCGGCGACACACCAGAGAGCGGCCCCTGATCCTCGAGATAAGTCATCACCCGGAAGCGCCAGCTGTCGTGGCACCATCCCCGCACCTAACGCTATCCCGTGTTAGAAACGCCGCTCTCCTTTCTCACCAAGCGACGGCTGCTTGGGCGCCAAAGGGGACCTCCTGAGCATCACGACTCAGGGGATCTTACCGGACTCCGGGTCACTCACCTCCTGGCCTTGACCACGGCATCGCGACCTGGCATACCAGCGACGGCTGAAGCCGCCTTGGGACTGGGACCTATCGGCGCAGAGCACCAAGCCCTCGTGAGGCTCGAAAGGGAGGACTGAGCTAAGACGGAATGAGCAACTCGCGCAATTCTACGACAAGGGTTATATTAACAAAACAGGATCACAGGCACCTTACAAGCCCCCACGGGACGCGTTTTTGATTCCTCGCAGGGAACAGATCCTAAAGGGACACAAACTATGCACGACCCTACAAAAGACGCCATCATCAACAATGGGCCATCAAGCACCGACGCCAACCCCATCCAGATCAGAGTCGGCGGCGTCCTGACGAGCCCGCCCTGCTCCAGGAGCGGCGCTGGCTCGGGGGCTCGTAGCTGTCGTCGCTCGTCTCCGGAGTCGCGAAGAGCTCGCCGGAGTCGCTGGAACCTCCACCGCCTGAGGAGCCGCCAAGGGAGCGGTTGGCGGGCCCAGTCCTCGTCGCGGCCGGGTCCTGGCCACCTTCCCCGGGGCAGCACTCCAGCCGGCGCCCGCTCGGACCAAGGCCTCGACACCACCTGAAGGCCCCCTTCGTCCGGGCCACGGGGGACGAGCCGTTTCTTCGGCGGGAGTGGGTCTGGTTCCTCTCGGGGAGGTTTTCCCTTCTCTGCCGTCGAGAACCGGCGGATCAGAGCCATCGCAGGAAGACAGAGCAAGGATCTGTAAGAAGGAGAAGCAAGGGGGGATGGACTGGAAGGGCGCGCGTCGTTCCGTACTTATGGCCGGCGAAGGCCAACCGCCGACCTCCACGATTGCAGGTAATCATGACCCACTTTGCATGCAGGGACTTGTCTAGTCCGTGCGGTTGCCGAGGCGCCACGGGGAAGTGGATGCGCCCACGTCCAATCAACCGCCACGCGGCGCCCAAGGCCGCAGGCTGTTAGGGCCCGCGACGCTTCGCTCTTGCCCTTCCGCCTCCCCGCAAGGCCAAGTCCGGGCGCGCCTTGGGCCCGGGGGCTACTGTCGGTGTTCTGGGAATGGGGGTCCCCATACTTGCCTGCCTGCGGCCTGCGGCGTGGCTCAAAGGGGGGCCCAGCGCGGCCCATCTTCACCAACACAAACCTAAGACCCTCGCGAGGGGCCAAGCCTCGCGGGGCGGACGACGCGGAGCTTCCTCAGGCGCGGCCTCGTCAGGCTGGCTCACGAGGAGGCGAAGAAATCAAGGCGGGGTACCTCACGAGGTGCCCGTGACGCAAGCCATGACGACTGGGGTGCCAGGCGGGTGCCAGCCCGCACAGTGTCCTCCCTTCCTCTTTGGTGCAAAGGGGGCAAGCGCAGCCGCGGAGTACCGAGGCATCAAGCAAAGGTTGCCATTTCGGTGCAACGAGACCAAGACCAGGAGGACTACGAGACGGAGGTCACCGTGGAGCCCAAGACGGCGTCATCACCAGAGCTTTGTGCAGGCAAAGATTACTTTTGTCAGGATAGCTGATACTAGCTGTCCCCCTTCAAATTAGCGTGCCATTGTTGGCTCCCTTCCCGCTCGATATTTGGGAAGAGGACCAGGGCCTCTATAAATAGGACCAGCCACCCGCAGAGCAAAGAAAGAGAGGGCTGAGAGGGCTGAGAGGGCGGAGAGATCCGAGGAAAAGAGAGGGACCGAAGGATAGAGAAGATCAGGTAGAGAGAGAGAGAAGGGTGACTGAGCTCCTCCCAGCAGTTCATCGCCCAGCCAAGAACAAGCCCACGCGAGGCTGTTCTTCCTTGTATTTTTCATCATCATCAGCCCAAGAGGCAATCCACCACACCACACACTGGAGTAGGGTATTACACCACAACGGTGGCCCGAACCAGTATAAACCCTGTGTCTCTTGTGTTGTTCCTTCCATAGTTTAGATCTTAGCAAGGCGGAGGGGTGCAGGTAGGCAGGAGGCGAAATCTCCGCGCGCACCCCAGTGTTCGAATCTCAAGGGTCTGCCGGAACCCGAAATCCGACATGGTGCTTGATGAGACAATTCATTCCTAAGATCACATCCAAGCCTTGTGATCTTAAGATGATAAGGTCTGCTAGGAAGTCTACCCCATTAATGACAATCCAACTCCTTTACGTCCTATCTTGGCTCTCATCTCTGCTCCGGGTGTTTGTACCACCATAGGGTTATTCAGGGGTGTAGGGGTCCTGCCACTCTTTAATGCAAACTCATGGGTGACAAATGAATGCATGGCTCCAGGATCAAACAAGACAGTTGCAGGTGCTGAGTTGACAAGGAACGTACCCAGCATGACGTCCGGGTCTTCCTGGGCTTCTTCTGCAGTGACATGATTCACACGACCCTTTCCATTGTTCGGTGGGTTGCGAGGAGCTTGGTTCCTTGGTGGCATTCCACGACCTTGCCCTGGGTTCTGCGCATTGGGGCATGGGGCGTCGGGCTTCTTGTTGGGGCAATACTTGGAGTAGTGTCCTGCCTGACCACATCCGAAGCAAGTGACTTGATTGGGGTTGCGCCCTTGCTGGCATTGTTATTGGGGTTGTTGAAGGCTGGCCTGGGGTTGGCATACTGTTGAGGCTGATAGTTGGTGCGGGGTGCAGGGGCTCTTGGCTGCTGATAGGTTGGCTTGACCGGGGCTGGCTGCCACGGGCGAGGTTTCTGGTTGCTAGAGCTACCCTTGCGGATCATCTTGCACTTACGGGTATCATCCAAAGCACGTCGCTTGTCCTCAAGCATGAGTGCCTTGTTAACCAGATTAGGAAAGGTTGGGCAGTCACACACAACAAGCGAGTACTGCAGAGTCTGGTTAAGGCCTTCCATGAAGCGCTCTCTTTTGGCAGCATCAGTGCTGACATCCTCCGGAGCATACCTCGACAGAACACTGAATTTCTGCATGTACTCCTTGACAGTGCTACTTCCTTGCTTCAGGGCTCAGAACTCACGCTTCTTGATGGCCATGATTCCGGAAGGAATATGGGCCTTGCGGAATTCTGTCTTGAAGTCATTCCAATTGATGTTTTGCCCAGCATGCATGACCTTGAATCCATCCCACCAAGCTCTGGCAGTTCCCCCGAGACAGTGGGCAGCATATGCCACCCTCTCACGGTCTTCAGTGCAGCCGACTAGTTCCAACAGATCCTCAATGGTGCTGACCCAGTCATCTGCATCCAGGGGTTCAACAGTCTCCATGAAGGTGGGTGGTGCATGCTTCTTGAACTCTGCCAACGTGGGACGTCCATTGCCGTTCCCCGCCGGCTGGCGGTTGACAGCCTGGGCAATCATCTGGAGGGCTGCAGTGTTGGCTTGGCGTTCCTCTCGGAAGGCTTGGAGAAGCTGAGCCATGTCCATGTTTGGAGGTGGTGGCGGTGGTGGGTCCTGCCCTTGGGTTTGGTCCCGACTAGCTCCTGCTCCGGCTTCTTGCTGCTGAGTAGAGGCACCAGTACGTGTTACAACAGGCATCCTATTGGAGCGGTCAAGGTCTCATGATTGGAAAAGATGAGGGAAAGCAGTATAGATGGAATGCCTAGTGAGGGGGTGGGCGTGACACAATTTTAAGTTAAGCAAGGGCCAGAAGGGCCAAACTCATGCATTAAGACCAAATGGGTGATGTAGTCGTTTACAAGTTCCCAAAGGAAAGCACGTCTTCCATCAAAACAAGATGAAAGCAAACATAACACAACATGGTTTCATTTGAACCATTACATGGACTCGACTTCGCACAAGGGGTACACGACCTATCCTACCTTAAGGGTTGCGGACTGGCCCATCCTAGTCCCGAACGGTGTCTAAGTGGTGGAATGCTCGGTCGCGTAGCCTGGCTCCTCTGGGTCTTCCTCCTCATCTTCATCCGTCTCAGTATCTTCGTCACTTGAGGGAATGGGGGAGTGGAGGAGCTGAACACGGCGCTGCTTCGCCGGTGGCACCATGAAGAGGTTGCGATATTCCTTCGCCGTCATACGGTGTGGCCGAGATGATCCCCTGGCATGCGTAGCCTATGGGGGTCGCCCACCTCGATAGGCAACAACGGGCTGTCCAGGGGGTGCACCATCCTTCTTGATCCTATCCGCCTTTGTCTGAGCTAGGCGGAGGAGTTCCTTGGTCTCATGGAGTTCCCTCCGAAGCTCCATCGACTCCGAGGCCAAGTGTTGTGCCAGACTATCAGCACACAAGCTGAAGTAGGTCTGGAAACAGAGGGGAAGCCCCTCGTCCATGGGTGGAGCTGGTGCGCTGCTCTCGTCATCACCCTTCTTACGATAAAGGTAGGTAACGAGTGGCTGGCTCACTTGCCATCCCTGGCAGAAGATCTCGAAGGCGGGCCAGCGCCTTGAGTGCAGCAATCTCAACGGCGAGGAGCAGGGTCGCCATCTGTGGTCCCTCAAAGAACCAGCTTGTCGGAGAGTCGTTCGCCCTCACGACTACCTCCACGTGATACTCCTTCGTGGTGCTGTCGATCCAGTGCTTGTGATAGGAGAAGGTGGGGGCTCGAGTGAACTGGCACTTCTTGAGGCTGTCCTCAAGGAGCACGGGAAATCCAGTGGTCAGGAGGTCCTCGGGTACGACGGCCGTCTACAAAAGTGGAAAGGGAAGGGTTAATAGAGGAGATACGACCCATGTTTGGGATATTACTAGAATGCGTAGGTATATAGGTAATTTTGGAGATAGTCTCACTCTAACTAACATCCATGCTAACTAAGGTTTCCTGCAGTCAGGATGGCTCTGATACCAGCTCTCTGGGGACCCCGACTCATAAGTCGTGATCACCGAATGCACGTGTACAGTGATCCCAGAGATCAATGCTCACTGAACACACAGAGGCTGCATAACAAGAGTCTTACATCCATACATATCGTCTTACACAAAATATGACCATTTTGGTCAAGTCTTACATAGATAAAGCCACAAGGGCTGAATACCAAATAAACTTAAGCAGCGGAAATCTTCGTCGATAAGTAGAACCCATGCCATCTGCCTTAACCCTACAGGCATTCTGACTGGGAAACGTCCTAGTTCACATGTTCATCTTCAAAGAACTCTTCTTCGAACTCCTGTTCTTCCATGCCTGGCCAATTAAATAACCAGTGGCAAGCCAATGAGTACTTTGAATGTACTCGCAAGCAACCCATGTTTTGGTTCGAGGTACAACAATGCATGATATAGGTAAATCTTTGCGGAAAGCTAGTTTTGAGTGTAATGACATGTTCAACAACTTGCAAGACATGTAGAAGGAGAATTCAAGTAACCATGAGGGTAGGTTACAGATATCAACATAAATAGAGTGGGCATCAACCCAACTCAGTCATGTCAAGTCCCTGGACTTGAACCAAGTAGCTCTTCCCACTTATCCAAACACACACACACTGGTTTGCAAACATGTGGACATAGTTTTAGCAGCACCGCCCAACTGTCCTTGACCGTGGACACGGCTATTTGAATAGTTTTACACTCTGCAGAGGTTGCACACTTTATCCACAAGATCCGGGGAGCTTCCGTGTCATCCACAACCCGCGGTACCTCAAGTACCCGGGGTAAGCACCCGATCACTATCTTTCCCTAGATGACACTAACATGGAGTTCACTCGATTGGTAGTAACCCCCGTGCCCAACATTTCACAACTTTAAAAATGGTGGAGCCTCGCTCCCATATTCATCACATACCACTGGCACGGGGTACCAACGGTGTGTCCGGTGCCCCATAAAAATGTTCTTTGCCGCCCTACCTAGCACAGCCCCGTCCCGAGAGAGCGCGCCAACAACTCTCCCGTCACTAGTAATGCGGGCTCCAAGCTAGTATCGGCCTAGGTAATCAATAATGCCCTTTCCCACACAAGGGTAGTGTGGTTGCGCATGTAAGGTTGGGACAGTCGACAAATCTTAAATCTAATCCGCTTTTGAAAACAACACACACACTTGCCTCGGTATACCACTTCGTCATCAAATGGTTACCCATCTCATTATCTCCCTCGGGCATAAGTGGCACCCGATGGGGTTTTGAAAAGTCTTTGAAAATACCTTGTCTCCATCACCATGCACATTCCCGTCCCTTTTTGCGTATCAACTACTTTAGCATCCTATCTACTCCCACCGGCATAACCCTCATAAGAAGGTAGGGTCATACACAATGCAAGTATCAACAAGGAGGAAATGGAGGCAACCCACCAAAGTGTCTACCATCTCATCATGATTCCGATGCAACAATATTGAAGTGCCATATGAAATGCATAAAAAGGGTTTCATAGGCATGGTCAAAGGGCTGCTTGCCTGGCTCAACAAAGTCTTCTGGGTCTTCTAAGTCTTCTGGTCCAACTCCTTCGTCAGCAACGCAATCTATGATCGCAAAATAATAACGAGAAAATAAGGCAATAATAAAACATAAAAACCAAAGTGCTCAGAAACATGTCAACTCATTTTTGTTAAATACTAGGTTGAAAACTAAGAAGGGGAAAATTCCTAGTTTTGGATTTGGAGTAGCAGAATAGGAGAAATGGGTTTTCAAAGGTTTATTTAAATGCTTAAAATCACATTTAAATATTTATAGTGAAGAAAAGGTTGTTGGATTTGAATGAAAGTTGCACCATAAATAGGTGGGATTATTACAAGAATTTAGGAGTTGGAATGATTGCATTTGGATAAATAATTAATTCTGTGGAATTTTTGGAAAAGCCACAGAAAAGAAAAAGAAAAAAGGGCACTGTGCCTGCCGGGCCAGAACAGCTGCGGGGCAGCAGGCCCAGCCAGCGGGCCGACCCAGCCGAGCCAGCGCACAGCGCGCGCACCCGCCCATTTCAAACCTGACGGCCGGGGCCCGCAGGACAGAGAGAGAGAGAGGGGGGCGCAGGAACGAGGGAGAGGATGACAGGTGGGGCCCGCCTATCATCACTAACCCGTGGGCAGGGGGGTCGCGGTGCTCACTGGCGACGATGCAGGCCACGGCGAGCTCCGACGAGTGCGGGGATGGCTTCAGGGGGCTGCCGCACGTCGGTGGGTGGTGGACTTGGCCGGCGGGGGTGCCTGGTTCGCCGGCGACGAGGAGCTGCGGCGGAGGAGCTTCGGGAGGCAGTGACTCCGGTCATTTCCGGCAGCTACAGAGAGGGAGACAAGGGGGGAAATAATCAGTAGGGCGTGGTGGCTCCAGATCGGGGTAGAGGAGGAGCGGGGGAGGCCTGTACCTCGCGAACTCCGGCGAGCCGAGGCGGCGGAGCTCGAGCTCGATCTCGAGCTCGAGCGGCTCTGGGGACAAATGGGTGGTGTGGGAGGTGGATTAGGAGTGTGGGGGAGCGACAGGGAGTGATAGAGAGGCTCGGGGTCGCCTTTTATAGGCTGGCCGAAGTCCACCGTAGGCATGGCCTATGGCTGTCCGCGGGATCGGCTCGAGTGTCCGTTAGAGAGGGAATGGAGGGCTCGGGGGTGTTCATGAGAGTGTTCTAGGGTCCAGGGAGAGAGAGGAGGAGCGGGGCGAGCTGCAGGCGGGCCGTAGGAGCGGCGCGAGTATTGGCCAAACGGGGTGGCGTTCTGGCGCGAGCTGTAGGAGAGAGAGGAAGGAGCGGGAGCAAGTGGGCGGCCTGCTGGCGTGGAGCGGACGTCGAGGGGCATCAACTGGCGCGCGAGGGAGGCTCGAGGTGGCCGGGAGGCACGGTGTCAACGGTCTGGTGCCCTGCCAGGCGCTCTAGAGCGCGACTTTGGCCGGCATCCGCGGCTTTCCCGCGTCCGCGCATGTCCACTTGTGTCTGGCAGCTGAAGGGGGCATGGTTAAAAGCTGGGGAGTGGCTTGGATGCTCTGAAAGGCTGAGAGGAGAGAGGAAGGCTGAGAGAGAGAGAGAGAGGAATCCATTGTCCAGAGAAGAAAAATGGGGTTCTCCCCCCCTTCATCATTGCTTCCTCGGGCAGCAAAGCTCACAGGTGCTAGAGGGGTACTAGGAGGAGTCGTGGTAGAAAGTTGAGCCTACAGAGATTAGTGGAAGAGGCCAAAATGAGATTTTTGTAAAGTGGCAGAAGGTGTTTGATGCTGGTTTGGGCAAGTAGATGGTTTCCGTTTGCCATGAGACTCCACAGGGTGGAATGACACATATAATTAGGGTCTTCCACCAATTTTGAGCTTATTTGGGCAAAGTTGCCAATGCAACTTTTGTAAACCCTAGAAATTAGCAGAAATGAACTTGTGCAGATCTAGTTGATCAAATCATTTCTCCTTGATGCACCACTTGGTGTAGTGGCCTCATTTGGTCATATGAACATGATCACAAAAGTTGGGTTCAAGTAGAGAAAGTTGGTAGTACAAAGTTGTTCAAATTTGATTCTGATCAGAGAGGGTTTTGGTGCATTTTGATGAACCAAACTGACCTTAATTGAGATGAGGATTTGGAACGTGACCACAATATGCACTTGTGACTTGCTGGATTTTCCTTGGATTTTTATGAAAATATTTCCTGTAGAAATATTTCAAATCCTTGAAATGGGCAGAAATAGTTTTAGGAGGTTTTGTCCAATATTCTTAACATGACCATGTGTTGAAACTCCTATATATGGAAAATATATGTCCACTGAGTTTCCCTGATTTTTGTCAAATATTTTTGAAACATTAAAATAATTTTTCCCTATTAAAGACCATTTCTGGCCTTAAGAAGAAGCTTTTAAATAAAATAGGAAAATAACTGTTAAAATTATATTTTTGGGGTTTATGGGAATCCTATATCTAATAGGTTTCAAATATATTCTTTGAAATATTTTTCATACCCCAAATCAAGTACTTGTAGTGCAAACCTCAACTCAGGGGTTTTTGGAAAACTAATTTGAAAATACTATTTGGCCAAATCATTTTTGTAGGAAAATACTATACTGTACTATACACATGGCATGATCATTGGGAAGAAGTTTGGGGCAAGGAGATGAAGTACAGAAGGTGGATTAGTTGACTTTAAAGAGCACTTGAAAAAAAATCACTCAGAGAAAACCAACTCCAAAATAAAAGCCAAATAATGCAAAAGTTTTTGTTGGTCCAATTTTTTTCATGTTTTAATAATGAAAATGACATGTTATGAAATGCAAGGTGTGACAGAAGGGATCCTCCCATTTTGCTTTGAGCTTGTCCTTTTTCTTCTCTGGGAGACTTAAAATGAGCTCATCGACATTATAAGTCTTTGCCCGCACTTCTCTGCTTTGGTATCTCCGAGCGTGTTGTTGATAAAATGCGGAACGGGCTTTTGCAACATCGTGCTCCTCCTCTAGGCCATCTAGGTCGTCCTGCTGATCGAGCTCGGCCTCTCTCTCTCTCTCTTCATACATGCACACTCGAGGTGAGTCATGAATAATGTCGCAGGGCAAGACCACCTCTACATCGTACACCATAAATAAGGGTGTATGTCCGATAGTGCGATTGGGCATTGTCCGCAGTCCCTAGAGTACGGAATCGAGTTCCTCGACCAAGTGTTTATCGGACTCTCGTAGGGATCACACTATTCTGGGTTTGACGCTGCTCATTATCAGGCTATTAGCCCATTCGACTTGGCCGTTTGTTTGAGGGTGATATACGGAGGCGTAATCGAGCTTAATGCCCAGGTTAGCACAATAATTTTTCACCTCCTCAGCTATGAAATTAGCGCCATTGTCAGTAATGATGTTGTGCGGGATGCCATATTGGTGTACAACGCCAGATATAAAGTCGATCACCAGCCCATCTTCAGTCGTTTTTACCGGTTTGGCCTCTATCCACTTAGTGAATTTATCCACTATAACCAGCAAATACTTCTTCTTATGGCTTCCCCTTTAAGGGGTCCGACCATGTCTAGCCCCTAGACCGCGAAAGGCCAATTAATGGGGATTGTTCTGAGGGCAGTGGGTGGCATATGACTTAGATTGGCAAAAAGCTGGCATCCAACATAGTGCAGTACAAGGGCATGTGCATCTGCGTAAGACGTAGGCCAAAAGAAACCTTTACGGAAGGCCTTACTTATGAGGGCCTGAGCTGCGGCGTGCTGGCCACCAAGACCAGCATGTATTTCAGCCAAGAGATGCCGTCCCTCTTCTTCGAGAATACATCTTTGAAGAACTCCAGTAGTACTTTTCCTGTAGAGTTCTCCTTCCTGAACTTTTTAGGCTTTTGAGCGTCAAACCATGTGATGGGCCTCGTTCTGGTCATCAAGGATCTCCTGCCTATTGAGGTAGGCTAGGAAAGGTTTGGTCCCTGGAGCAATGACAGACATAATTACATGGGCGAAAGGTTTGCTATCAGAATTGTGTTCGGCGTCTGGAGGTATGATCGGCTCCGGACTAGTATTGTCGTTCTCGTCCTGCCATACCACGGATGGCTTGAAGAGCCTTTCCACAAAGGTGTTAGGTGGAACGGGGTTGCGTTTAGCGCCCATTCGAACAAGGATGTTCGCTGCTTGATTACTGTCTCGAGCAATGTTATGAAACTCGAGCCCCTCAAACCGAGCTGAAATTTTGAGTACGACGTTGCGGTATGCTGCCATCTTTGGATCTTTTGCATTGAATTCTCCATTTATTTGGGATATTGTGAGGTTCGAATCCCCCCGCACGTCGAGGCGTTGTATGCCCATAGAGACAGCCATTCGGAGACCATGCAGTAGTGCCTCATATTCGGCTGCGTTATTGGAGTCCGTATATATGATTTGTAATACATACCGGACTATGTCCCCTGTAGGGGATGTTAGGATGACACTGACCCCCAATCCGGCTAACATTTTAGAGCCGTCGAAGTACATCACCCAGTTGGAGTATGTGATGTACTCTTTAGGGAGTTCGGCTTTTGTCCATTCGGCGACAAAGTCGGCCAATACCTGAGATTTAATAGCTCGACGTGCCATATATTTTATTTCAAATGGTAAGAGCTCGATGGCCCATTTTGCAATGCGGCCGGTGGCATCCTGATTGTTTATGATGTCATTAAGTGGTACTTCGGAAGCCACCGTGATCGAACACTCTTGAAAGTAGTGTCGCAGCTTCCGCATATGCTATCTTTTGATAGTGTGGGCATCGAGATTTGCATGGTTTAAGAACCGCCGATACGTACTATACTAGTTTTTGGAGTGGGAATTTATGTCCCTCTTCCTGTCGTTCGACGATGAGTACCACACTCACCACCTGGTGAGTCACAGATATGTAGAGCAACATAGGTTCGCCAAACACCCAATGTGATAAGGATTGGGTTTCCTGCTAACAAATTTTTTGTTTCTTCCAATCCGGCTGTAGCCTCATCCGTCCATTCAAAGTGCTCGGTGTGTTAGAGCAGTCGATAAAGTGGTAGCGCCTTTTCTCCTAATCTAGAGATAAAGCGGCTCAAGGCTTCCACACACCCAGCTAGCTTTTGGACCTGCTTTGAGTCTGTTGGCGTTGACAATTGTGACAAGCCTCAGATCTTGGCTGGGTTCGCTTCGATTCCTCTATTGGAAACAATGAACCTAAGTAGTTTTCCGGCTGGGATGCCGAAAACACATTTTTCTGGATTAAGCCATATGTCATATGTTTGGAGGTTATCGAATGTGAGGCGTAGATCGTCCACCAATGATTCGACATGTTTAGTCTTGATGACTACATCATCTACGTATGCCTCCACTGTCTTTCCAATATGCTTTTCCAGACATGTTTGAATCATGCGTTGGTAAGTGGCGTAGGAATTTTTGAGTCCAAAAGGCATAACGTTGAAGCAGAAAGGCCCGTATGGGGTAATGAATGCCGTTGCAGCCTGGTCAGAATCCTTCATCTTAATTTGATGGTATCCAGAGTACGTCGAGGAAACACAGTGAGTCGTGTCCTGCGGTCGTGTCAATGATTTGGTCAATGCAAGGCAGCAGGAAGGGGTCCTTGGGGCAAGCCTTATTGAGGTCCTTGAAATCGTCACAAAGGCGCCAGGATTTATCCTTCTTCGGCACCATGACTAGGTTGGCTAGCCAGTCCGAATGCTTGATTTCTCTGATGAACCTGGATTCAAGTAGCTTGGCTAGCTCCTCCCCCATAGCTTGTCCTTTGGGTTCGGAAAATCGTCGTAGCGTTTGCTTGACTGGTTTGAACCCCTTTATTATGTTGAGGTTGTGTTCGGCCAGTCTGCGTGGGATTCCTGGCATATCCGAAGGGTGCCGGACAAAGATGTCCCAATTTTCACGCAGGAATGCTTGCAAGGCGACATCGACTATCGGATCTAGTTGTGCTCAGCTAGAGGCTGTCTTGTTAGGATCCGTCGGGTGTACTTGAAATTTGACTATTTCGTCTGCTGGTTTGAAAGAAGTGGACTTGGACCTCTTATCGAGGATTACATCATCTTTGTCCACTTTGGAACACAGAGTGGTTAGCTCTTCGGCCGCGAGGGCTTTAGATAATGCCTCAAGGGCCAAGGATGTGGTTTTGTTTTCGGCACGGAGTGCTATATCCGGATCACTGGTGATGGTGATAACTCCGTTGGGCCCTGGTATTTTGATCTTCATGTACCCGTAATGGGGTATGGCTTGAAAGCGTGTGAAGGCGTCTCGCGCCAATAGGGCATGATATCCGCTGTCAAAAGGTGCCACGTGGAAGAGCAACTCTTCAGACCTATAGTTCTCCAGCATGCCGAATACTACGTCAAGCTTAATTTTCCCCGAGCATCGTGCTTCTCGACTGGGGATAATACCTCGAAAGGTGGTGCAGCTTTGCTCAATGCGTCTCTTGTCCATTTGCATTTTATTGAGCGTGTCTTCATTGATGAGGTTCAGTCTGCTGCTGCCGTCCGTGAGCACTTTGGTGAGTCGAAAGCCATCCACAATTGGGTTTAAGACTAAGGCGGCTCGTGCTCGGACTGATCTGGCCCTTGGTTCTTCATCGGTGGTAAAAGTTATTGCCGTATTGTTCCAAGGATTTATTGCGGCTACTTGGCTGACTTCGGCGAGGTCACGGAGCGCCCTTTTGCGCCGATTATTTGAAGAAAAGGTCTCGAAGACCGTAAAGACATTGAGATCGTCATCCTCATAAGAGTGCTTCTCCGGGGTAATGTTGGTGAGGATGGCCTTGCCGCTCTTAGCCACTTGCCGGAGCACCCAACATGCCCGAAGGCTATGTGTTGGTTTGGTATTCGGTGTAGTGTGTATCTGGTAGGGCTTGTCGAGCAATTCGTCAAGGACAGTTCTATGTCCCGTGAAGGATTTGATTCTCTTGTCAATGAGATGATGATCAGGTGCCCTGTAAGGGTGCATCCTTTTTGCTCGTCTGGTGGGCTGCTTAAAGGCAGGGGGATCCCATCGGGCTGTCTAGGCTTTCCAGGCACTTTTCATTATGCAGTACTTTTGTACTATGTGTGCCAAATCTGCAAAGTGCAGTATGTGGTTGCGGTTGAGGGCGTTGAGAATTCCCTCGTCCGTACAGTTGCGGCAAAAAACTAGAACCGTGTCGTCATCGCAACAATCTTTAATCTTGTTTTTAACAGGGAGGAACCTGACCCAGAAGTGATGGACCGTTTCTTGAGGTTGCTATCGTATGTACATTAGGTCGCATATGTGTGGAGGACCTGAATTGCTTGGGGAATATTGCGTGTGGTGGGTGGGCGGGCTGAAATCCGAACCCTGACCCACTATTGGATCTGCAGCTTGAAGGATCACCGAGGTCACTAGTCCAGGATCCGGAGGGTCCTGGAGACTTTCGGGCTCGACGCCTGATTCTATGTTCGGACGACATACGGTCCCTTCCCGAAGATGGGTATCCGGCACATAGGGCTCGGAAATCCGGACATAGCTTGTTCTTAACTTGGGGGCAGAAGTATTCTCGGTTTGTTCCTCCACGCACTACAAAAAAAAGACACATCTGTGACATTTTGGGCCGAACGAATTTTTTTCTGTCATGCTTATGACACTTCTATGACGATAATTGTGACCAAACCCGGTATCATCGTAGATGTGGTGGGATCCTACTTCTATGACAAAAAATCATGAGAGAAAATGGGCTTTTCGTCCTGGGCAGGCCGGAGACGCAGCTGCATGACATTCTTTGGGCCATCCATGACGGAAAAGACCGTGGTAGAAGCGAGGGCAAGGAAAATATCGAGAAGTCCCCGGTTACGGTGGGTGGTCGGGTGATACATCTTTGTCGTATCTACTTTTCCAAACACTTTTGCCCTTGTTTCGGACTCTAACTTGCATGATTTGAATGAAACTAACCCGGACTGACGTTGTTTTCAGCAGAATTGCCATGGTGTTATTTTTGTGAAGAAATAAAAGTTCTCGGAATGACCTGAAAATCAACGAAGATTATTTTTGGAAAATATAAAAAATACTAGAAGAAAGATCCATGTTAGGGGGCCCACACGCTGTCCACGAGGGTGGGGGGCGCGCCCCCTGCCTCGTGGGCCCCCTGACGCTCCACCGACCTCAACCTTGACTCCATATATTCACTTTCGGGGAGAAAAAAACAAAGAGAAGGATTCATCATGTTTTACGATACGGAGCCGCCGCCAAGCCCTAAACTCTCTCGGGAGGGCTGATCTGGAGTCCGTTCGGGGCTCCGGAGAGGGGAATCAGTCGCCATCGTCATCATCAACCTTCCTCCATTACCAATTTCATGATGCTCACCGCTGTGCGTGAGTAATTCCATCGTAGGCTTGCTGGACGGTGATGGGTTGGATGAGATTTATCATGTAATCGAGTTAGTTTTGTTAGGGTTTGATCCCTAGTATCCACTATGTTCTCAGATTGATGTTGCTATGACTTTGCGATGCTTAATGCTTGTCACCAGGGCCCGAGTGCCATGATTTCAGGTCTGAACCTATTATGTTTTCATCAATATATGAGAGTTCTAGATCCTATATTGCAAGTCTATAGTCACATATTATGTGTTATGATATGTTAACCCCGAAGTGACAATAATCGGGATACTTACCGGTGATGACCGTAGTTTGAGGAGTTCATGTATTCACTATGTGTTAATGCTTTGATCCGGTACTCTATTAAAAGGAGGCCTTAATATCCCTTAGTTTCCAATAGGACCACGCTGCCACGGGAGGGTAGGACAAAAGATGGCATGCAAGTTCTTTCTCATAAGCACGTATGACTATATTCGGAGTACATGCCTACATTACATTGATGAATTGGAGCTAGTTCTATGTCACCCTAGGTTATGACTGTTACATGATCGATCGCATCCGGCATAATTCTCCATCACCCATTCATTGCCTACGAGCTTTTCATATATTGTTCTTCGCTTATTTACTTTTCCGTTGCTACTGTTACAATCACTACAAAACCCAAAAATATTACTTTTGCTACCGTTACCTTTTGCCACCGTTACCACTACTATCATATTACATTGCTACTAAACACTTTGCTGCAGATATTCAGTTTCCAGGTGTGGTTGAATTGACAACTCAGTTGCTAATAATTGAGAATATTCTTTGGTTCCCCTTGTGTCGAATCAATAAATTTGGGTTGAATACTCTACCCTCGAAAACTGTTGCGATCCCATACACTTGTGGGTTATCATCGGGGGCCGAGTGATGCACGTTTCTCTCGTACATGTACGCGCGTGTGTGCGAGGCGTTGCACTCTAACTGAACCCGAGCAAGGCGTTGGTCTCTAACTGAACTCGAGAGATTGCACTAGCTACGTTACAGAACCCGAGCGATCGATCCCTTGCTGTTAACTGAACCCGAGTGATTCCTTCACTAGTGCTGCTAACTGAAGCCGATCGAACCCTGCTTCCTCCTTCCCTTAATGAACAGTGAGTGTTATTGGGGGGGGGGGTTGGATGAACAGTTCCCGGTGGGGGGTTGGATGAACAGGACCCCTTGTGTCAAATCAATAAATTTGGGTTGAACACTCTACCCTCAAATACTGTTGCGATCCCCTATACTTGTGGGTTATCAAGAACATTTTATGGCGCCATTGCTGGGGAGCATAGCTCTATTCTTTGAGTCACTTGGGATTTATCTCTGCTTATCATTATGAAGAACTTGAAAGACCAAAGAACCAAGATTTTTCCCTCAACTATGAGTGGAGGTAAGGAACTGCCATGTAGCTCTGCACTTTATTCACCTTCTGTTTTGAGTAAGCTTGCGACACCTAAACCTACTTCTGCTATTAATTCTGATATGTCGCGTGTTATTGATGATGCCACTTCTTCTATGCATGATACTTATGATGAAACTCTTCTATGTTTGATACTACTGTGCCACTAGGTGAATTTATTGATGAAGAACTTGCTAGGGCTAGAGGGAATGAAATTTATCGAAACTGATAATATTGATGAAAGTGATGATGACGATTCTCCCCCTAGATATGAATTGCCTGTTGTTCCTGAGGGTTATGTTATGGATGAAGAAACTGCTAGAGACTTCTTAGCTTGCAATGATAGAAGTGATCTTAAGAAACTATTAGCTAAGCTGAAAGAAAAATCTCTGAATGCTAGAATGAAATATGATCCTGCTTATGCTGCTTCCACTATCTTTATTACTAATAAGGATTATGATTTCTCTATTGATCCTGAGTTAATTACTTTGGTTGAATCTGATCCTTTCTATGGATATGAATCTAAAACTATAGTGGCACAAATTACTAAATTAAATGATATAGCTACCCTGTTCACTAATGATGAGAAAACTCGCTACTATTATATCCTTAAATTATTTCCGTTCTCATTAAAGGGTGATGCTAAGATATGGTTTAGTTCTCCTGATCCTGGTTGTGTGCGTAGTCCCCAGGATATGATTTACTACTTCTCTGCTAAATATTTCCTCGCTCATAAGAAACAAGCTGCTTTAAGGGAAATATATAATTTTGTGCAAATTGAAGAAGAGAGTCTCCCACAAGTTTGGGGGAGGCTTCTCCAATTACTTAATGCTTTGCCTGATCATCCTCTCAAGAAAAATGAAATACTTGATATCTTTTATAATGGACTAACCGATGCTTCCAGAGATTACCTGGATACTTGTGCTAGTTGTGTTTTCAGGGAAAGAATAGTTGATCAAGATGAAATTCTATTGAATAATATGTTGACTAACGAAAATAATTGGACACTTCCTGAACCAACTCCGAAGAAAAGAGGTATTCTATTTCACAGTCCTGAAGATATGCAAGAGGCAAAGAAATCTATGAAAGAAAAAGGTATAAAAGCTGAAGATGTTAAGAATTTACCACCTATTGAAGAAATACATGGTCTTAATTCATCACCTATTGAAGAAACACATGGTCTAGATAACCCGACACAGGTAGTAAAGGTAAATTCTCTCTATAGATATGATAAAGCTGAAATCCCTCCTGCTAAGTTTGCTAGCCAATGTTTGGATGATTTTATAACTTTATGGTTAAGCAAGAAGATTTTAATGCTTATGTTGGTAGACAATTGAAACATAATGCTTATATGATTGAACACTTGAGTGATTATATGGCTAGTGTTAAAGGTGAACTTAAACTTATTAGTAAACATGCTTCTATGGTTACCACTCAAGTAGAACAAGTACTTAAATCTCAAAATGATTTTCTCAATGAATTGAATAGTAAAAATAATGACTTTGCTTTTAGAGTTGCAACTAGAGGAGGTAAAGTGACTCAGGAACCTTTGTATCCTGAAGGCCACCCCAAGAGAATTGAGCAAGATTCTCAGAGAACTAATGTAGATGCACCTAGTCCTTCTAAGAGGAAGAGAAAGAAAAATGATGGAATTTGCATGCTTCTAGTGAACCTGTTGTAGACACACATGAGAATCCTAATGATATTTCTATTTCTGATGCTGAAACACAATCTGGTAATGAACATGAACCTAGTGATAATGTTAATGATGATGTTCATGTTGATGCTCAACCTAGCAATAATAATGATGTAGAAATTGAACCTGTTGTTGATCTTGATAACTCACAATCAAAGAATCAACATTATGATAAGAGAGACTTTGTTGCTAGGAAGAACGGTAAAGAAAGAGAACCATGGGTTCAGAAATCCATGCCCTTTCCTCCTAAACCTTCCAAGAAAAGGATGATGAGGATTTTGAGCGCTTTGCTGAAATGATTAGACCTATCTTTTTGCATATGTGTTTGACTGATATACTTAAAATGAACCCTTATGCTAAGTATATGAAAGATACTGGAAGCTGAAATTTCCACCATGCTTGCTAATTATACTTTTAAGGGTGGAATACCAAAGAAACTTGGAGATCCAGGAGTACCAACTATACCATGCTCCATTAAAAGAAACTATGTTAAAACTGCTTTATGTGATCTTGGAGCCGGCGTTAGTGTTATGCCTCTCTCCTTATATCGTAGAATTGATATGAATAAGTTGACACCTACTGAAATATCTTTGCAAATGGCTGACAAATCAACTGCCATACCTATCGGTATTTGTGAGGATGTGCCTGTTGTGGTTGCAAACGTTACTATTTTAACGGACTTTGTTATTCTTGATATTCCCGAGGATGATAGTATGTCTATTATTCTTGGAAAACCCTTTTTGAATACTGCAGGGGCTGTTATTGATTGCACCAAAGGCAATGTCACTTTTCATGTTAATGGTAATGAGCATATGGTACACTTTCCGAGGAAACAACCTCAAGTTCACAGTATTAATTCTATTGGAAAAATTCCATCGATTACTATTGGAGGTTTTGAATTTCCTCTTCATATTGTTACAAAGAGATATGATATTCTTATTGTTGGGGACATGCATATCCCCGTTGAGGTAACATAGTGTTATTCAAAATTTCTCCAGTTCCATGTTATTCGGAATGAGTTTGTTAACAAGACTTGATCAACCTTGTTAGTGGATTCTTATTGATGAGCATGAGATGGATGAAGTTAGAAGGCACAACCTTCTGTACCCTCTTTTCACTTTCTGTTATTTATATTGAATAAAGCAAATATAGTATTTTTCTGTCTGTTTTCTGAATTATCCATGCAATAAAAAATACCCCGAAAATAAATAGTTCTCCAAATGCCCTGAAATTTAAATGTGATTTTTTCTAGAATATTTGAGAATATCTGGCACTGATAACACAGTAGGGGAGCAAGCACCTGGCCACGAGGGTCCAGGGCACGCCCACCCCCTGGGCGCGCCCCCTGCCTCATGGGCCCATGGTGGCTCCCCTCCACTTATTCCAGCTACCACACACTCCTTCTTCCTCCCAAAAAAATCATCAGCCACCTCAAGCCTGAGTTCTTGCTCATCTTGCTGCCATTTTCGACCTCCTAGCTCAAAGCTCCATTCACAAAACTGCTCTGGGGGATTGCTCTTTGGTATGTAACTCCTCCAATGGTCCAATTAGTTTTTGTTCTAGTGCTTTATTCATTGCAAATTTTTGCTACTTAGGTGACCCTGTTCTTGAGCTTGCATGTCAAATTTATATGGTCAAAAGTAGTTTTAATGCATGATATTGCCTCCAGGCACTTGTAGGAGTAGTTGCTATCAATATTGTTGAATTTGGTTCACTTTTATTTTGAAGTTACTAAAAATTTCAGAAATTTTCAGAAAAAGATGAAGAGATTTTTGAGGAGCTCATCGAGCCGAAGCTCGAAGGATAAACAAAGTGAAGAGAACAAGAAGCCCAAGTATAATCTCCCTCGCACCATGGAGGTTCGGCTGTGTGAATGGCCTTGTGATGATTTCTTGAGAGCAGCTGGGATTTATGATGATTTCTATGAATTGGCTGAGAATGCAGGCCTCACCGACTTCCTCCACGACCAACGCGGACAGTATCTCTTCCTCACCAATATCTTTGTGCAAAACTTTCATTTCCATGCTAGGAGCTCACCACCTATGGTAGAATTTTATTTATATGATGAGCATAAGGAGATGTCGCTTCGTGATTTTTGTCGGGTTTGTTTGATACCTTTTGAGGGCAGTGTATAGGAACCACATCGTGACGATGTGGAAGGGTTTATCAATACAATTGTTGTAGGGGAAACGTGGAAGGTTTCCGATGCAAGAATTACTAGCATACATTTTCCTGTTTTATGTTACTTTCCAATATTTGCTAGTAGATGCTTAATTGGTCGCGGAAACGGTGGCAACCTTAGTGCCCCTGATATTGTTATTTTGTGCCATGCCTTGTTCCGTGATGACACATTTAGTATGGGTGCTATTGTTGCAAAGCGCTTAAATCTTAACCATACTAAGGGCCCCATCTTGGGAGGTATCTTTGCCTCGCGCCTCGCTGCACATTTTAACATACCTATTAGGCACTATGAGAAAGAAGAAAAGTTACTGCCTCCTGTTTTTCTAGACTATAAGAGTATGGTAGCACATGATTTTATCGTTAAGAATAAGGAAAAGATGCTTAAGTACAAGCTGATTTTGGATAAAAATCACCCTAAGACTATTACTTTGCCTGCTCCTTCCTTGTTTGACTTATCTGCAGGCAAGTACCTTGTTCCACCGGAGGCCATTCACGCCTACCGAAACCCCCACACCAGCTACAGAGACAGAGCCGGAACCACAATTTGATCCTCACTGGCAGTTTGTTTATAAGTGGAATCCGGAAGAGATCGCCAACCAGTGGCACCAGGAGTATCCTTCTCAGTATGACCCCAGCTACAGCTTTGGATATCCGCCAGGCCAGCCGCGGCCATAGACCAACTTAGGCCAAAAAGCCTAAGCTTGTGGGAATACGTATTTCTCGCCGACATTACATTCCTGTTCACACACTCATGCTAGTTGTCGGTGCTCATACTTTTTCATTGTAATATCCATGCTAGTTTATTTTCGCCTTTTATGCTTTCTTCTTGTTTGTTTGATAAACCTAAAGAACAAACAAAAAATAAGTTGTAGCTTTTAGTTAGTTTAGTTTTCATGCTATAGTAGTAGTACTTAAAAATAAAACCTAAAAAGATTTCTTGTTCTTCTTTTGCTTGTTGGGAGCTTTCCCATGTAAATAGTTTTATTTCTTTTCTTTCCTTTGGGGTCGAGAGGAGAAGACCATGATTAAAATGTTGAGTGGCTCTCATATGCATTATTGTTGATCTAACAAAGAGCCCATATTACCTTGTCTTGTCTCTTGAATTGAATGCTTGCAGATTCCAGCTTAGTCCAATGCATGTGCACTATTATTATTCCACACTATTCGGTCATGCAAGTGAAATGCAATAATGATGATTATATGATGAACTTATTGAGATGAGAAAAGCTGGTATGAACTTGTCCTCTCTTGTTTCTGTAAATATGATTAGTTCATCGTTCCTGATTCAGCCTATTATGAATAAACATGTTTGCAATGACAATTAGAGATTGTAGTTGCTTATGCCATGCTTAATTAGCTAGGAGCTTATAATGGTTTACCTTGCGTGCCAATATGCTATTAAAATGGTTGTGATGTGGTATGATAGGGTGGTATCCTCTTTTGAATGATTCAAGTGGCTTGACTTGGCACATGTTCACGCATGTAGTTGAAACAAAATCAACATAGCCTCTACGATATTTATGTTCATGGTGCATTATATCCTACTCGTGCTTGCATTCGGTGTTGATTAATTTTAATGCATGTTCATGACTGTTGTCGCTCTCTAGCTGGTCGCTTCCCAGTCTTTTTCTAGCCTTCACTTGTACTAAGCGGGAATACTGCTTATGCATCTAATTCCATAAACCCCAAAGTTATTGCATATGAGTCCACCATACCTGCCTATATATGGTATCTACCTGCCGTTCCAAGTAAATTTGTATGTGCCAAACTCTAAACCTTCAAATAAACATTATGTTTTGTATGCTCGAATAGCTCAAGTATCAACTAGGGTTTTTTGTATCCTCCATGCTAGGCGGGTTATTCTAAAGAGGAGTGGACTCCGCTCCTCACTCACGAGAAAATGGCTGGTCACCGGGATGCCCAGCCCATGCTTTATGCAAATCAAATCAAAATAACTGCAAACAAAACTCCCCCGGGACTCTTGTTAGTTGGAGGCACTCGTTGTTTCGAGCAAGCCATGGATTGATGCTTGTTGGTGGAGGGGGAGTATAAACTTTACCATTCTGTTTGGGAACTGCCTATAATGTGTGTAGCATGGAAGATATCGAGATCTCTCGGTTGTTATGTTGACAATGAAAGTATAACTCTCAAAATATTATTCATATCTATTTCAAAACTGAGCTCTGGCACCTGTACAAATCCCTGCTTCCCTCTGCGAAGGGCCTATCTATTTACTTTTATGTTGAGTCATCATCCTATTATTAAAAAGCACCAGTTGGAGAGCACCACTGTCATTTGCATCCATTACTGTTAGTTTACATTGAGTATGACTTGACTGGATCTCTTTTCCCATGAATTACAATGTCTAGTCAGCCCTTGACCTTTAAAGGTGCTCTGCATTTATGTTTTGCGGTCTCAGACAGGGCTAGCGATATACCATCCTGTTATATCATATTATGATTGTTTTAAGAAAGTGTTGTCATCCGAGATTTATTAGTATTGCTCGCTAGTTGATTATGCCATTGATATGAGTAAACATGAGACCTAAGTGTTATTGTGAATATGGTTAGTTCATAATCTTTGCTGAACACCTGAATGCTGGATTTACATATTTACAACAACAAGAGCAAACAGAGTTTGTAAAAGTTTTTCTTTATCACTTTCAGTTTATCAACTGAATTGCTTGAGGACAAGCAAAGGTTTAAGCTAGGGGGAGTTGATACGTCTCCGTCGTATCTACTTTTCCAAACACTTTTGCCCTTGTTTTGGACTCTAACATGCATGATTTGAATGGAACTAACCCGGACTGACGTTGTTTTCAGCAGAATTGCCATGGTGTTAATTTCGTGCAGAAATAAAATTTCTCGGAATGACCTGAAAATCAAGAGAGATTATTTTTGGAAAATATAAAAAATACTGGAAGAAAGATCCACGTCAGGGGGCCCACACCCTGTCCACGAGGGTGGGGGGCGCGCCCTACCCCCTTGGGCGCACCTCCTGCCTCGTGGGCCCCCTGACGCTCCACCGACCTCAACCTTGAATCCATATATTCACTTTCGGGGAGAAAAAAAAATCAGAGAGAAGGATTCATCGTGTTTTACGATAAGAAGCCGCCGCCAAGCCCTAAACTCTCCCGGGAGGGCTGATCTGGAGTCCGTTCGGGGCTCCGCAGAGGGGAATCCATCGCCATCATCATCATCAACCTTCCTCCATCACCAATTTCATGATGCTCACCGCTGTGCGTGAGTAATTCCATCGTAGGCTTGCTGGACGGTGATGGGTTGGATGAGATTTATCATGTAATCGAGTTAGTTTTGTTAGGGTTTGATCCCTAATATCCACTATGTTCTGAGATTGATGTTGCTATGACTTTGCTATGCTTAATGCTTGTCACTAGGGCCCGAGTGCCATGATTTCAGATCTGAACCTATTATGTTTTCATCAATATATGACAGTTCTAGATCCTATCTTGCAAGTCTATAGTCACCGATTATGTGTTATGATCCGTTAACCCCGAAGTGACAATAATCGGGATACTTACCGGTGATGACCGTAGTTTGAGGAGTTCATGTATTCACTATGTGTTAATGCTTTGGTCCAGTACTCTATTAAAAGGAGGCCTTACTATCCCTTAGTTTCCAATAGGACCCCGCTGCCACGGGCGGGTAGGACAAAAGATGTCATGCAAGTTCTTTTCCATAAGCATGTATGACTATATTCGGAATACATGCCTACATTAAATTGATGAATTGGAGCTAGTTCTGTGTCACCCTAGGTTATGATTGTTACATGATCGATCGCATCTGACATGATTCTCCATCACTGATCCATTGCCTACGAGCTTTTCATATATTGTTCTTCGCTTAATTACTTTTCCGTTGCTACTGTTACAATCACTACAAAACCCAAAAATATTACTTTTGCTACCGTTACCTTTTGCCACCATTACCACTACTATCATATTACTTTGCTATTAAACACTTTGCTGCAGATATTAAGTTTCCAGGTGTGGTTGAATTGACAACTCAGCTGCTAATACTTGAGAATATTCTTTGGCTCCCCTTGTGTCGAATCAATAAATTTTGGTTGAATACTCTACCCTCGAAAACTGTTGCGATCCCCTATACTTGTGGGTTATCATCGGGGCCCGAGCGATGCACGTTCCTCTCGTACACGTACGCGTGTGTGTGTGAGGCATTGCGCTCTAACTGAACCCGAGCAAGGCGTTGGGCTCTAACTGAACCCGAGAGATTGCACTAGCTACGTTACAGAACCCGAGCGATCGATCCCTTGCTGTTAACTGAACCCGAGTGATTCCTTCGCTGTTGTTGCTAACTGAAGCCGATCGAACCCTGGTGCCTCCTTCCCTTAATGAACAGTGAGTGTTATTGGGGGGGTGGATGAACAGTTCCCGGTGGGGGGTTGGATTAACAGGACCCCATGGTAATAGAGGTCGTTGCCGCTAGATGAACAGGACCTCGATCGAGCCAGTTGGGGGTGGATGAACAGGACCCCGTGGAGGGCTGGATGAACAGGACCCCGTGGAAGGCTGGTTGAACAATAGCCGGTGGAGGGCTGGATGAACAGTAGCCCGTGGAGAGGGCTGGTTGAACAGTAGCCGGTGGAGGCTGGATGAACAGGAGCTCGTGGATGAACAGTCGCAGGTGGAGGCTGGAGGAGGTCGGCAGTGGATGAACAGTAGTCCGTGGAGCCAGTCAACGGTGAAGATGAACAGTATCCCATGGACTCTCGTTTTGCGGTATGCCACACCCCTCCCGATGAACAGGAGCCCTGTTTCGACCATAGCGCTCCAACACAAGTGTGTTTCCTCTGTTTTGCGGTAGGCCACACCCATCTCGATAAACAGGACCCCATTTCGACCGTAGGAGGTCCAAGAGGTCCAAGAGAAGTCTGTTTCCTCCGTTTTGTGGTAGGCCAGACCCCTCCCAATGAACAGGATCCCATTTCTACCCTGGTCGGACGAACACAAGGTTGTTTCCTCCGTTTTGCGGTACATCAGGCCTCGTTTCAATCGGCTGTTCCATCCAAGCCGGTTGGCTCCCAATGAACACGAGGTATTCCATTGCTTCCTGATGAACACGACGCATTTCGTTGCCTCCCGATGAACACGATGACGCAGTTTCTCTGTTCCGACCCAGCCATGTACACGAGGCCTGCCGTACGTATGCGAGAGTAGGCGTTCGAGACCCAGCCCATATGTACGTATGTGGCCGTATTTTTTGGCGTGTGGCTGTATGTACGTCTACATGGTTTAGACGAGACAGCCTGAACTGCTACGTGGGGGCTCTACTATGACATATGCCACTACTTACTCGGCCACGGTTCATCGTTGCAGAGCGACCGATCGACCAGTATGTACGTACACGTTCCGATAAGACAGACAATGGTACGTACGCTTCGACTGGGTGGGTCCCAGCTGTCAAGGAGGTTAAGGACGCACTTCCTTGCGTGCAAAGATATAGCTGCTGGGTCCCAGCTGTCAGGGAGGTATTTTTTTCTCCCGTAAGAAGGACACGCTTCCTTGCGTGCGAAGATGTAGATGGTGGATCCCAGCAGTCAGGGGGTGAAAACATTATTTTTCAGGCTAAAAAGGATGCAGTTGCATGCATGCGTCCATGGGCATGGTGCGTCCCCACTGTCAGCCTCTCACGTACAGTCATCTTCCGATGACTCTCGTTTGTTGACCACGTTGACCACACCATGCCGAGCGCACCAAGGCTAGTGGACGACAGCGAGGCCCCAGACTGGAATGACCCAGAGATGGGGAAGACGCGGCAGTGGAGTCACAGATGGAAAGGAGTGGGAAAGTTGACTGGTTCGGGTGAGTGGCAGCACTGCCGCGGTGCCGCCCATGGGAGACAGGAGCAAGAATAGAGGTTTAAGGAGTACGGCTGTTGGATTAACATCCAACGGTCCAGCTGCTAGAATCATTTGTTGATTAAGTTGACAAAGCCCTATGTACACGTCCGCTTAGTAGGCCCACAAGTCAGCCACCAAATCTGATGGGTCCCAGCTGTCAATGGGAGGAATAGTTTTTTCGCATAACAAGGAGGCACTTCCTTCCATGCGAAGATAGAGCCGGTGGGTCCCAGCTGTCAGGGGGAGGAAATATTTTTTCATCTTAATAAGGAGGAACTTTCCTTGCGTGCGACCATGGACCTCGTGGGTCCTAGCCATCAGGCTCTCCACGTACAGTCCTCTTTCGATGACTCTCGTTTGTTGACCACGCCACGCTGAGCGCAGCAAGGCGGTGGACGACGGCGAGGCCCCAGACGGGAACGACCCGGAGATGGGAAGGCGCGGCAGTGGAGTCACAGATTGAGAGGAGTACAAGGGTTATAACTGCTTCTGGCGCGGCGTGGGGCTGCAGTCGGTGGAGAATAAAGGAGGTGTGGAGGGGTGGAGGGATAGCTTGGCCGACGGTGGGGTAGCGCTTCGCAGTTATGCGTGCTAAGCAGAGCCGCTAGCCGCCGGAGGCCGGACTAGGCGGTCCCAGTGATGCTGGAGGAAGAAGACGAGAGATTGAAGGTGCATGCCGGCCGTTGGATGTAAATCCAATGGCTGTGGATGTCATAATCATTTGTTGACCAAGTTGACAACGCCCTACGTAGGCTTCGACCTATTGGCCCACATGTCAGCCTGCAAAAATGTGGCATGTATTTAACCCATGTTTTCTAGAATGTAGAGTCCATTTTCTGGGCTGGGTGAACAAATAATTCCGCGTCGATGCGGCCCATTTAATATTTTCTAAGAAATCCCAGCCCATTTGCACTTTCTTGAAATACACGAATTAGCTGGGCTCGTTCTATATATAATGTTAGGTTAGAAGGAGCAATTAATATCAAAAAATAAACTGGAGCGACACATTTGTTATATATAAAATTAACAAATTAGCGAGTTATTGCTCAAAATAAAAATGAGTGTGTTATTATTACATTGGTCCTTAAAATCTTCGCAAGCTTTTGTACGCAATCACCAGGATTTTCCTTGCCTGTGAGTCAGAAACAACCAGGATTTTCCTTGCCAAATTCTGTTAAACATTTACTTTTATAAGTTAATAACACATGGGATGTTTTTATAATGTATATATAAGTCTCTATAAAATGTACGATAATAGTAATAATATAAATATATATAATATGGTTACAAGGGAAAACATAAATTGGACACATCATTATTATTCTTATATATAGATAAATAGAACAGAGACATGCGTTTTATTAAAAAAATACATTGGGTTGCCGATCTTTAAGAAAAAGTAAAACCTACGCTGGGAGGCCCATAGGCCGGTATGGACCTCAAAAAATAAGTTGAAACTACTGTCTCCATATGTTGTGGGCTACGCATGTTAAAAAACAAAACCTAGGCCTAGCTAATACTTGTTCGCCCTCTGAAAAAAATGATACCAGCTAGATCCCTGAGTGAACTGGATTAAAGAGGGGGCTGGCGGCGCGACTGAAGAAGCACATCAAACATGATTTTTTTCTTTAGTGGATGGCTCTCGAGGGCGTTTTTTACTTGCTTCTGCACCATACAACTTGTATTTTTAGCCTCCCAGTCCATGGTGGACCAGCAGCCCATTTGCTGGGCGGGCCAACCTACAGAAACCAGCACTCGATTTTTCATCCAATCCCCAAAACAATGCAGTACTATGTTTGTTTTGGGGCTGAAAACATTACGACGGGGTTGAGCGGGGGAGGGGAGAAGATAGAGCAAAAATATTAAAAAGAGTTGATGCGTCGTTGCTACCCTAACAAAGCAGGTGCAATTCTTCTCGGGAAGAAGGTGTGCCGTTGACACCCACACGTCACAAATCCCACAGTAGACATACTAACAAGTTCACGCATAAGTACAACAGAAAAGGTAAACATTCGTATCAAACTCAGGTTCACAGGACACGTTCATAATCACAGCCAACATTCACAATCAACAACTCAAAAGATTCATATATACACAAGTTCAGCATGTCTATGCATCCAAATGATTGATAGATCACACGACAATATTCTTAGATAATTCACAAAAAGATTCAGATATACACATGTTCAGTATGTTCATGCATCCAAATGATTGAGATCATAGCCAATATCATCCATGGACGAACCTTAATTACCTAGGGTACAGACTGGTAAATGGTGTTCAGTCGGAAGTACTTCTTGCTAAAATTAATGCTTTTACGAGTAAACTTTCGAGTACATAAGAGGCAGCAGAGACAATCTGAACTTGGCTTGTAGGTTTATCCTCAAATAGTGGCCTCGTGCCGAGGGAGGTTTGAGAAAATTGGCCAGTACTTTCATCCAACTAGTTTACTGGCTCATCTTGGTCCTGTAGCTCGCCAAAATTCTACATTGCAGACAAGAAAGGAGGCAGTTGATAAAATGAACCACCCAAATTTTTTGTGTAGTTCAACTAAAATGGAGCATCCCTGGCGTGCAGACTGATTAAGTGCCAGATGAATATACGCGCCAACCAACTTGTTTGGAATCTTTAGAGTCCATGCCATACAGTTATCTACCATATGTGCTGATAACCAAAAGGCACAAGTTGGGACCAAAGACTGGACTGTGTTTTTCTGGGCTATGTGCCAAGCAATATTTTTGGCGTTCACTCTCCTAATACTTGGAGTTTGACAACTGGTTGACGCCGGTTGATACTTGAATGAATATAGGCACTTCCTCTTGTCGGCATCGATGCTTGTCTGAGTGAACTTTGGAGTACATAGCAGCAGCATAAGTATCTGTCCATCTAATCTTTTTGTGCAGTTCTACTGAAATCACCCAATGTAATGATTTGCCTGCGAGTTCAGGCTCCAAGTTACTCCTTTATGAAATCGGCAAACAGTAGCACAGTACCAAATTACCAATACACATGACAAGCACAATAATCAGGATAAAGACCAGTACCAACCTGTGTGAGGTAGCATATCAATTAATATTTCCTTCGACTGGAAGCCGAGATAAGCGAAGCGACTGACAACAAAGCTAGGAAGCAAGCCCAGATTAGCGACTGACAGGAAAGGAAGGAAGCTGTCGAGGCAATGAAGCACCCAAAGTTTTTGTGCAGTTCCACCAAAACATGTTGGCACATATATTGAGAGAGTGAGATTACTATAATCATGGGACTAGTTGATGAAACATACACTAACAAATAGAAGCACCCTCATTATCTTAATGGGTAAAGTTAGAAACATAGTGGTCTTGCTTAAAGAGAGGTATTAGTTTATTTAATCAGTGTCAATTAGCTCAACACTCAAAGCATTGCCATGTATCATAGGTTGCAAAACTATAATGTGCAAAGATAAAGGAGTTTCTCATGACAATAGCACGATACAAATAGAGATGACAACAAACTAATATGGATGAAGGCCTTAGGCCGGTACCAACCTAAGCAAAAAAAGCTTATTCATGTAGTCCCAGAAGAGATGATAAAGCACTCACTGGAATCACTCAATAGTATATATTTTTGTGCACTTCAAATGTATGGTTGAAATCACTCTTGTTTACCAGTGCTGGGATTATATCAAAAGATTATCAAGAACTTCCAGCAGAGTTAAAGCACTGGCTGGCATACAGTTCATTGTATTGTCTTGTGTAGTTCCACTAAAATGTATGATTGGCACAACTTGATCCCTGTTTGCACAAGTAGGAACAAGGTGAAACCTTCATTAGCTTAATGAGAAAGGATAGAAAGACATTAGCATATTACTCTAATAGTAGCATCAAATTCATGATGGACAGTACGCAAAACATTGCGTCATTGAACCAATGGAAATAAATTGGCATGCAAAACAATAAAACTATTATGTCATGACACTACCAAGATTCCCTCCCTGCTCCACCACATGATTCACCTCCATAGACAAACATACACACGCACATGATTCAGCATAGGGTGCTACTAAAGATTTGTTTAACTCCGACAGGAAAATTAGGCAGCAATAAATTAGTGGTACTTAAGTACTCCTAATTAATTAAGTGACCTTGCAGGAGAGATAGCAGAAGTGGAAGGGCTCCCTGGAGGAACGTCTCACATGTAAGGTAGACATTGCCGGAGCCCTAGAATGGCCTCGACCGAGGCCTCGGGCTTCAACAAGATCACCTTGGCACTGTTTATTCTTCTTCTTCTTACTCTTCATGCTCTGTTTCTCTTTCTCCTCACCAGTTGGTGAAACCAAGCACATGATTGGCCTTTTATTTCAAAATTGGTTTTGTCAGTGCGGGAGTACAAGTGTACTAGTAAACAATAGCATTATTTTCTCATGGCAGTCGCAAAATGAAGATGAACACATGCATTAAATATCATTCTTACCTAAAGGAAGGTTATGGTGCCAATATGGATGATGAGGATTGGAACACAGATCTCCCTTTGTGCAGTTCCACCAAAATGAACCAACTATTCCATTCTGACATTCTAGTTAAACAACACAAAAGTCACTTCTTTTAAGAAGTGTTTTGTGCAATGCACGAAAAGGTCACAACAGCAACCAGGTGAAATGGATATCCCTATTTGCACAAAAAGCTAGAGAGGAAATAGTCAGAGTCTCAAACAATTACAGGCAAAAACATTTGGCTAGACTTGTCATGGCTTATAACAGTGGCATGGCTTCATTTTACAAGGGCATTAGATTGAAAATAGCTAAATATTTGGTATAAGGGCATGGGACAGTGGGTGCACCAGCAGTCCAGCACCATGTACCTAAACCGGGGCATAAAGTGGTGATTTAGAGTTTGTTGCCCCAAGAAACAAACATCCAAGAAACATATCTGGGTTGGTCCCATTTTTGTTCACTCTAGCCACCTACTCCTATGTGTGGATAGCAAATCTAGTCCTGGTCATACCACTGTGTACAACATTTCCCCTGTATTTCCCTTTTCAACCAAGAGACCGGTTGGATGACCAGTTTGTACTACTTTCACCCCCTTTCCTTCCTGTTTGTACCAAGTCTGATGTACATACTAAGGGTCTGCTTGGTTCTAGACCTAACCATGCCACACTTTTCCATACAATATTGCCACACTTGCCTAAGGTTAGTTCTTCAAAATGAGAGCCACAGGTTGGCAAGCCTAAGGGAATCTTGCCACACTTTTTGTGTGTATGTGATGTGGGACCCTAGTATGGCTTGCCTAAGGTGTGGTTTGAACCAAACACCCACCCAAGTTGGTCAAACTTGCCTAACCTTAGGCGTGGCAACCTTAGGCAAACTTAGTCTCAAACCAAACAACACCTAAATTCCCCCACCCCTACTTTGTTTATTGTTTGAACCAAGTACAAGATTCGACTCCATGAAGTAGCTTTACCTCTAACAATAGAAGAAAAAAATAGGTGACATTGCACCATCCGATCGAGAGGGGTTGAGAGGTAGAAAATGATGCACATGCAGCGACGTAGCAAGCTGGGGAAGTAGAGCTAGGGCGGTTTCGAAGGAAGATATACCTGAAGGTCGTCGGGATGTGGATAAGTGGCCGGTGGGAGACTGAATCCGCCCACACTAGGGAAACGACGAAGGGATCGAAGGACCTCCCGCGCCAGCGCTCGGCCAGAGATAATGGTGCGACCAGCAGTGGGTCTCCTCCCTCGATGTAGACGACGGCCTAAACACTGCCCCTCCTCCCCTTCACCGATGGAGGGGGATACGTCCGGATCTGTAACCAGCGGTGAGGATAGAAAGACAATGTTTTTTAAAGGGAGAAAGACAGTTTTACCACCACTATCTTGTTTAGATCTAGAGAGGATGAGAGTGTGTGAATAGAGCAAACCTAGCAAGCAAGCGCGGAGGCTCTGGCCTATATATACGTAGTGGGGTAGTTTTCCTTTTTCACTCCATCAAAACAATCATTTAAAATTGTGTACGTGCCAGGTCGCTGTTTTTTAGTTGTTGATTGTTTTTTGAGATAGCTACCCGCTTATTCCAAGTGGTGTTACGGTGTGTCTGGTCGCACTTTGTATCGTTCAAGTCTGGTACAAGACCCTCCATTAAATGAACAACCACCGCCTCATAAAATTTGTGAACAAGCCCGCAGCTAAAATTATCAAAAAGTGTGGGCTGCCCCAACATGCATTATTATTTATATTTTGTATCTGGGAGTATCCTCAAAACAAAATGTGAGAGTGCAATATTTATTGGGCCCCTTTGTAATTGGTGCTAAATTTTGACCAAAAATTTAACTGACAAAATGTTAGTGCACGTTAACAAAAATTATATCATTTGATTCGTATTTGAACATAATTTTCAATGATGTCATTTTTTATGATGTGCATCAACATTTGGTTAGTTAAATTTATAGTCAAAATTTGGCAAGGTGCATTAAATCAACACATGTAAGTATCAAAAGGAAGGTCATGGCATGCATGCATGCATTGTAATTAACGCATCGGTAAATGCAAATTATTGAAATATATCGAGTGCAGTGCTCTGATGTGTCGTGTCAACTCGTACACCAACGATAAGTTTGGTTACTACAATGCCCTCTCCCTCGCGGACTGAGCTCCGATGCCTGAACTGCACTTGCCTTTGGTTGTATGACAGGTGGGACACCCACCTATTGGGCCCACCTATCATACACGCAAAGGAAGGAGCGGTAAGTCAATGAAGCTGTGTTCCTCCCTCGCCCATGAGCATGGTGGCTGGCAGGACTAGGAGAAGCTTTCGCTACACACTCTCCCTCCCGCACGCGGCGGACATGCAGCAGTTCATTCGGTGTTAGATGGCCAGAAGCATACTGTAGTACTCCTCCACTGCAGTAGTACTCCATCATTCTTCGACTCCCCGAAGAGGCGAAGAGCCAAGCGCAGCCCGGACGCTCGTGTGGCAGTCTCATGTGTAGAGTAGTCTAGGATAGCGTGTACCGTGCCTGTAAGCTTAAAATCATTGGGGTCGGCTCCATGCTATGAGGCCGTCTCGAAGCTTTTTTTATTAAAATAATATTCTAGCCCCACCTGTCATCCTGATGATTGTAGTTTGCACGCTCATCTGGTCAAGACAGGAATATATATTTTAATTTGCAATGGGGTAAATGTTAGAGGTTGCAGCAAATATATTGTACACTGCAGGTCTTTCAGCCAAGTTTAGAGGCAACAATGTGGGGCCAGTGCTATGATGTGTCACGTCAACTCGTACAACCAGGAGAACCTTGATTTTACTACTACACGCCTTCTCCCTCGCCCATGTGCACGGTGGTTCGCAGACAAGGACATGCTTTTTCTTAGGCTGGTCATAATGGAAAGTATCATATACTAGTATCATGCATATGATACTAGTGTATGATACTACTTGTGTAGTGCATGGTATCATATGTTAGTATCATAGATGACTTCATTTATTAGCATGCATGACACATAGTAGCACAGCATTTAATATGATACGGTATCATGATGTGATACTCAACCCTCTCTTTCTTCATTTAATTCTATGCCACCTCATCAAATTTGCCTAGTTGGCATGCACGATACTACCTATGATACTCCCATTACAACTAGCTTTATACTACAAAAACTGATCCCTCCCGCACGCGGTGGATGGACATGCAGAAGTGGATTCGATATTGTAGAAGTAGTAGTAACATCATTGTTCATCTTCTCGAAGAGGCGAAGAGCCAAGTGCAACCCGAACGTGGGAGTTGCGAACGCTCACGTGGCAGTATTTGTGTAGGGGTGGGGCGTGGTGCGGTGCCATGGAGCATGCATATAGCCAGGCTCTTGCATGAGACAAAATTGCTATTTGAGCCCACTATTGTAGTACTACTTGCTAGTATAGCCCTGTAAACCGGAAAGGAGTATTTTCCATTCTAGAGATTTCAAAAAGTGGCTAGACTACACCCTAAATGAGTAGTAGTACATATGGAGCCAAATGAGTGAATCTACATCATAAATAAAATACGTAGTTCTCTCGTTTTCCTCTCCGCCTTAGTCGCAGTGCACAACATTGAGTACTCCTATATGACTAGCCACTCTATCTACATGCGGGACATCAAAGCATTCGGGCCCGCGTCCATCCACCAAATCACAGCGAGGTGCTACAGTCGAGACTCACCGGTCACCCCGGTGTGGCCGTCATGACCCGTCATATCACAAAACTCACACCTTTACTAGCAGTGGTAAAGTGGCCTCGAAGTTGGACTGGACGAAGCAACCATCATTCACTGGAACGCTCGTTGAAGCCCTTTCTCCCCTTTCTTGAAGAAAACCTCACTCCAGGCTACTCACTTCTGCCATTTTTCTTCTGTACTGATGAAGGTAAGGTGGGTGAATTAGTGATGATACTATATTTTCATTCCAAGAATCTTGTTTTTGGGAAGCACCGACCGATTCTCACAGCCTATTCTTTTCCCATTTTCATTGCGATTGTGGTTTCCTTTCGATTGCTTTTTGTCTGTCAGTTCATTGATGGATCCTAGAGCACCAGGCAAAGAGTTGCCGCGGACAACCCACTGGAGACAGGGATCTCCAGGAAGCAAGCACCGACCAACGAGTTGACCATGTTGGCAGGCCAACCCATGGAGACGAAGAACTTCAAGAAACAAGCACTGGCCAAAGAGTTGACGATGTTTGGCGGACGAACTCCTCAAAGAAAGTTAGAAGAACAGCAAGGGCCCCTCCGTGCCTACCCCAGAAACTCTAATGGCCACCTATGCGAGGCTCAAGGCCGAGTTTGAGGAGATATTCACCGTTGAGAAGCAGTATTCCCCTGGTAAGGTGATGGCCCCCATCGAGGACGAGGAGATGGCCCCCAAAGGGATGGGATCCCCTGGTGAGCTGCACAAGGTAAAAAATAATGCCTTGTCGTAGTTGTGGTTTTTGATTATTTGCAATGTGCTTGCTAATATGTTAGGGTTGTGCAGGTGCCGGTGGACATCCTTGATGATTCCGATGTCACGACGCGTCTTGTGGACAACGCCCCAGAGATCGTTTTCGATGTCGCGGTCCGTCCTGTTGACATCACCCCGGAGATCGATTCCGATGCCGTTGTCCATCCTGTGGACATCGCCCCAGAGATTGATTCTAATGTCGCGGTCCGTCCTGTGGACATCGCCCCAAAGATCGATTCCCATGCCGCTGTCCGTGCTGGGGTCATTTTCCGAGAGATCGATGACAAGAAATAGTTGGTCGCGCTAATCCTTCAGGGTAGTTTGCATTGTGTTTAATTACCAGAATGGTGCGTGTTATCAAACCATCTTAGGGATAGTGCACTGTCTTGTGTGGGAAGTACTTGCTACTTTTGTTTGATAGTGAATCATGCGAAACCTCTCCGAGTTATGGAAACAGATGTATCCTCACCAGCTTTTGATGTAATATATGGCATGCTTAGATGTAAGTTTGAACTATTTATCATATCAGCAAGGCTTGTTTGATGATTCTTGGTGTTAGTAGGCTAGCTACTTTGCGAGCTATAGTACTTGCAAAACACTCATCGAAGAGAAACATTGGGGTTGATGAGCTCGTGGTACGCTTATACTGATCCATCGTTGATCAACCAATAGCCCAAGCTCCTAAAATTGTAGGCTTAGCGATCGATCAGACAATAGTCGACATGGATACATTCCTGCCTCATTAGGTTCATAGGGTAGGAAAATCGTAGCAAAACTACTGAGACGTACAACACAAAATCATAGAAGGAGATGTACTCCCACCATTCCAAAATAGATGACTCAACTTTGTACGACTAACTTTGAAATGGAGGGAGTACAAATCCTAGGCGAGCTAGATTGGCCTAGTGGGTTTCAGTGATATGACGTGGTACAGTGTCGTCCAGTCTTCGCGTGTGGTAGAAGTATTGCGGGTACAGTAAGTTTTCTTGAAGAAGCGGAATTCAACGAAGTCATGATGGTTCCTTCGTCCGACCAACTTATAGTGGGAAAGGTTGGGCCTGCTCTACGACCGGGGTGGACCAGGATAATTTTGTAAATGGCAGGTGGACCAGGATGGTCGACGTCCCACATGTCGGTGAATGAAAGTATTATATCCAATATAGAGGACGCACAATGAGTATTCATTGTTTATTGTTGATGAAAGCTATTTTCTCCACTTTTACGATAGAGGAGTGTGAAACACGGCAGCCCAGTGAACTTGGCATGTGCACCACTCCCTCCTTCCTCATGTAATACTACCATGGTGTTGACTATAAGGTTGGCTATAAGGTTACAACTTTTTCTCACTTTCTCTCTATCTATTTCCTATCAAATGTTTTTACCTTTCTTTTTTAGACACAATTGTTTTTTATGCCTCTTTTTTAGAATTAGTTTTTTTATACCTAGGAGCGCGTGTAGAGACGGGCTCTTGCAGAGCCCACTCCTTGACTTTGTCAATGCCTCTCTCTCCTCCACATAAGCGGGCTTATAGCACAGTATTTTACTAGTACTACTTGCTATGGATGCAGGCAGCTGGCGTCTGAGGGGGAGCACGTGCGGGTAGGTGGGGGATTTCTGGTGGGCCAGGGCGGTCAGAAGCGGGCTTGGAACCTGTCTGGACTCCCGCATGGCCCACCTCACAATATCACCATATATTTCTTGGAGTCCATGCGCGGCGAGCGGGCGATCTCTTCTCCCTCCCCCGTCTCTCTCTTCTCATCCGACGCACACCGAGCGATTAGATTTCGGCTATTGACGGTTTATTCAATTGCAGTCCCACATGTCACTAAAAATGTAAGACAAAGCGTGTCCCCTCTGGTGAGCGGCGTGCAAGCTGGACTGTCGGGGGTGCAACGCGAATGCGACGCGTATGAGTCGTAAGTGTGCCGCCTTTTCCTTTTGAACTTGCAAAGCGTAACATTTTTGTGCAATCAGTCGATAGAAATCCAGAACAAAATGACAAGGGCGGTGCTTTCCCACGCGTTAGGTGGGCTAGTTTGAGTGATATGACGTGCTACAGTGTCGTCCACTTGCTCCATTTTTATGTAAGCAAGAGTCTACACTCTGACGTGGGAGGAGTGCGAAACACGGCGGATCTGATTTTGATCGAGGGATAATTGTTCCCTGCGAAATAATGGAGCACTATTAGCAATTATGGCCCACAAATTTAACTAGGCATAAATAAATGTTGGCCCACAAATTTACACCGACATCTGTCCGAGGACACTGATGGATGCCATCCAATGCTGCCTGCATACCTTTCGACAACTATATGAACTAACCAGAAGAAATTCATGCAAACAATGCAAATTTCAAATTAACCAGATGAAATTCATTACATTTTGAAAACTTTTCCTATAAACTGGATGAAAACTTTTCCTATAAACTGGATGAAATTCACAAACCATACTGAAACCTACTGTAAACCTAATCTAAACGATCGCCAGTGCCCGACCACCATGTCCGGCCATGAACCCGAGAAAGCCTGCCATTGCCATTGCCTCCTCCTCATCTGCCTAGATAACCTCCTCCTACGGAGCACGAGGTTCTGAAGATTTCCGCCTCCACGTCGCCATCAAGCGGCTAATCGGCCGCTGATGTTTATCCCACCAAGCTTGGCGTCAACTGAGTGGAGGAGCGGTGGCCTTCATTGGACCAAAGCGGCAGTGACCTACCATGTACTACTCTTCCTCGCTGTCGGCTGTGCCCGTGCATGTGCATCAGCTTCGTGGTTGTGGCGGCAGAGGGCGGCCGGGGGGAGTCAGCGATCTCCTTCGTCTGCTCCTACGACAGTATGTCCAAGAGAGCTTTGGAGCGTGCCCGGAGCGGAGCCGCTGATGTCCTTCGTCTGCTCCTGTGAATGTACATCCAAGAGAGCTTTGGAGCGCCAGGAGGCCATGGTTGGAGTGGTGCCGACAGAAGGAAGGGACCAGAGGAGAATGAGTGTGTGTCTTTGTCAATGGCTGGGAGCTGGGGCTCAAGTTAATATAGCGGGCGAATGGCAATGAGCCACGACAGACGGATGGACGGTTGGCGCTGGAGTCGGTTTGTCGACAGCCGTGTGTCATTAATGTGGCCGGCGGATGGAAGGATGGTTGTGGTGTCGTTAACGCGGAGCAATCGCTTACACCGGGATGCCGCGCGGGTGGCACTCTCTCAGCCGTCGCGTTGCTGCAATGTCGCCGCCAGTGAGAGGTCGCGTTGGGCGTGAATGCAGACGCTACTTTAGTGACTTAACTGTAGGTGCGTTGGGTCACTGACATGTGGGCCCAACGGGCATCTGGCTCGCATGTCAGTGACACACCAACTACACCTGCAGTTAAGTCCGGTGAATGCGGCATTGACGTTCTGGAGAGACGGTGACTGTTTCAGGCGAGAAGCACGCACTAGCGATGGAAGGGGTTTCGGTAGGCCAGGGTGGTCAGACGCTGGCATGGTGGTAAAATGTGAACTCATGGAGACAAGCCTTTGAAGTGTATGCGGCACGTATTGACAACCAGGCGTCCATGCAACCGCTCTTGTCACCAGCTAGCCTTCGACGACCACCATTAGACACCACACAACCATGCATAACTTACGAATAATGGACGAATCGATCAGACACACACTCGTGTGCAGTGGCACTATGATCGGTCGCTCACGATAGTACATACTCTGTACCATAGTACCCTCTCTAGCTAGGCTGTTTTATAGATTGTCGTTGTGATGGACAATATACATGAGCAAGGCACCGAGTCATGAGTATGACCATTGGTGTTGAGCCAGGTGAATACATGCTCGGTGTTTGAAGAGGCCTCCAACAAACGTCTAAACAGTAATGTCAGGCACCGTCGGGGCGCAGGAGACGGGCTCGCCGTTTGCGTTGCACCATGAGCAGGACTTTGATTGAGAGGGCGAAGTGCGTGCATTAGCATGGTTTGACAGCGTGAGCGTGAGTGTCTGCATGCATACATGCTACTTGCCTCTATGGACGGTGTGTGCTAATGTGTGCATCACATATAATATAAAAAAATCTGTTTGTGCATTTAACGCAAAGTATTTCATTTTCATTTGGTGACAAGTGTGCGTTGCAGTGACGAGTCCATGGTTTGATTCCTCACATACGCATAATTTTGGTTTTTATTTCTTTCTCCACTGACAGGTAGGCCCGCATAGATAGATAGATAAAGAACACGGGTTGATGAGGCGCATGCAGACTGTTTGATTGGTCAACCACACAAATACGGAGCTATACGCTGAGCCAGTGATCGTATAATCACCATATCTCGTATACAATGATCAAAGTGAGCTATCAAGACAAGTTCGATGACCGCCAATGCATTTTACTCGGTAATAAATGACCAGGATTGAAGGGGAATCCAAATTTCCTTCGTCTTATGTCCTCGAGCTCTTGACAAACCAATGCACTATACGGTTGTCCTGCCACTCCACCCCAAAGCTGTCACCAAGCATCGTTCATGCCACCGTGCCGCACACTAACCAGTAAGGGAGCGATGGCATCCCGCCGCGCTGAGTTCCTCGCCGCCCAAGGGAAGCGATGGCATCCCGCCGTGCCGAGTTCATCACCGCTCGCTACCTCACACCTACATGGGCGGAATTTGAAGCTACCAAGGCCCAATGGGTGGTAGAGAAAGAGGCGGCCAAAGCCGCACAGAGGGAGTGAAAAAGTCAGAAAGCACTCAAGAAAAGAGAGGCCCGCCGCTGCAAGAAAGAAGAGGACGCCCGCGCTGATGCGAAGAGGTCGGTGGAGATCCAAGCACGGTGAGGTGTCGCCAACAAAGCCGGGAAGGAGAACAACGGCGTCTGCCCAGCATGTGAGAAGTAGTAGTACTAGTAGTTAGTGTGTGTGTCTGTGTTGCCCGTACATTTGTTTAACTAATTACGAGCATGTACCAGTACTAGTTACTACTATAGTTTTTAGAGAAAATTACTAGTACATTAGCCTAGACTCAATGGAAAAATTCCTATCCTATGCATCAAATGGCATCTCTTTCTCTATAGGAATTGAGATGCATGTCATCTCACTTCCTATGATTTTCATATTCCTATAAAATTCCTATCATATGAACCAAAGGAGGCCTCTGCTGGAGTAAGTACTGTAGCTAGCAGTACTACTGGTATAGTAGTTTTCTTCAAGAAGCGGAATTCAACGAAGTCAGGATGGTTCCTTCATCCGAGCAACTTCAAAGTGGGAAAGGTTGGGCCTGTGATTTAACGGCTCATTAGTCATTATTACTGCAGCGCGACGACCGGGGTGACTCTCCCTTGGAGTTCTGCGTGCATGGCAAGTGGACCAGGATGCTCAACGTCCCACAAGTTGGTGAATGGAAGTATTCTTTCCTATATAAAGGAGCAAGCAAGCGCGCGCCGGCAAGGGAGGGGGGTTGGGTCGGCCAGGGTGGTCAGACGCGGGTGTGGTGGTGGTATTGGTTTTGAACCGTTTTAGGTGTAGTATTGGTAGTTTGCAAAACTACTCAACTATTGCACTCGGTTTCCTAAGAAATTGTGGTAAAAAACGTTACTCCACAGACTGCTTCCCTTCTCCTTCCTCTTCCACTACTCGCACACGTCCGCGGGAAGCGACCGGTCAACCCTTATATAGGAGTGCTAGCACAAAAAGATGCATGCATGACCACTAAAATTTCCATATTAAAGCGCCGCTCCGGCGGAAGTATGGCATATGTCGTTACCTTCGGCCGGGCCATGGCTACCGGGCGACGGCGACCCGAGAAGAGGTGGCAGGAGGGGAATGAATGCAGCTACTATTTGGGTTCGCTATCCGGCTTAAATAAATGCGCACCATCACGTGTACCCGCGGGTGCACAAATTGTAACATACGTGTCTGCTTAAGTGGGCGTCTCGTAACTAGTGTGTGTGAGAGATTCTGAGAGACAGAGTGCATGTGTGCAACTCTACTCTTCAGACATGTACTCAACCTTTTGCATCTGGATATATGTATAATGGTATTACACTTTAGCTAGTGATTTACGTGGCCATTTTAACGTGGTTGTCCAAAAATGTCACTTCCTGCTCGTCATTTGCGTTATAAAATTACTAGCAAGATGCTCGTGCATTGCATGGAACATCAATATGCATTTTTTTTACAAAACACCTATTGTCATTGACCCATGCAGGTGTAATCCCATGTGTAAAAACTAATGATATCTCGAGAATTTTACCGGAAAACTGGTATCTCAAGAATTTCATCAAAAAAATGAAAGATGGGAGATAAGGTGAGGAGGAGTGGATCATGGTGGTGACTGGTTGTCGGACTGGGTGGAGGCATGGGGATGGACGGCATTGGCAGGCCCCAACGGCCACCATGCTAGATTGTTCCAGAGACTTCATTTTTTAATTGCTCAACAATGAGGTTGTGGGTGATAAGGATGAACGAGGCAAGGCCTTGTCTGTAAGAGCATAATTGGTTTGGTGCCAAAAATAGGCATGCCAATGTTTGGCATTGTGCCAAATATTCTCTACTACTTGGTTGGTTACCGAGTTGTCTTGCCTATCCCACCGACGAGGGGGTGCGAGATAGAAAAGGCCCGTAGAGAGGGAAGAGAAGGCGTGTGCACGTGAGAGGAGTCGACATCGAGAGAGCGTGTTTGTTCGAGAGACACCGAGGAAGACTACTATTATCTATGGTGCATGTAGGCGGGAATTAAACGAATGGATGGTCTTATTGGTTTCAGAGATATAGGGGAAGAGTGAGAGGGGGGTAGCTAGAAGGAGATTGTTAAGTGTGAGTGTGTGTTTTACCCATCCAGGCGGAAGTTATGTGCACACAAGAAGAGAACGATACGATGTGGCGTTAGGGCTGAGGGTAATTAACTATATATGGAGACATAGGAGACCCTGAATGTGCATGTGCGAGAGGTAGACATGTATACGTGGGATGCGTGTGTCGCGCGCGCATGATCGAGAAAAAAGAAATAAGACATAAGTCATAAGATCAACTACATGGGAGAGACGGATCGGTATGACAATATGCATGCATGTGAGAGTGCAGGGAAGAAGGCCCGATAATTGAGCATGTGTTTTTGTCTTGAAGAGATAGTGGCATGGGCTGGAGCATGCATCTATGGCGAGCAGAGGGAGCGAGACACAATGATTCTGCAAAAGAGATCAACCTATAAATACATGTATGGAGAGATATATATAGTGTAGGTGATAGGAAGCAAGAGTGCGTGCGAGAAAGAAATGTTGATGGAGAAACTACAGATAGATACAGAGATAGAGATGCTAGCTAGAGGGACATCGGCTAGTTTGAGGTTTGGAGATGACCGCCGGGTGGTTCAGAGGGTGAAGTTATGTGTGTGTGAGAGAAAGATAAAAATAGGGCACATGGCTGCATGTAGAGAGAAACATATATAGTGTGCGCGATAGGAAGCAAGAGTGAGGGCGAGAAAGAAGGTTGATGGAGAAACAGATAAATAGAAAGATAAAGATGCTAGCTAGTGTGCGTTAGAGATAGGAGTCGAGTGGATCAGAAGGCTGAGTTATGTGTGTGGGTGTGAGAGAGATAGAGAAAGGGTGCATGTGAGTCACATACAAACAAATATCAGAGAGAAATGTGATCCCGAGAGACGGAGTTTTGTGTCTGCGAGAGAGAAAGATATTTCACAACGAGAGTGATAGCTATAGAGACATATGAGGGAACGCAAGATATCTATAGGGAGAGAGAGTGTGTGTGAGTGACATACGAGAGAATGGTGGAGAGATATGAGACCCTGAGAGACAGAGTTTGTCTTTGTGTGTGAGAAAGAGATATTTAAGAGGAAGAGTCATAGCTTCTCATACCTAAGGAGCGAAAGACATCTCTGTGTGAGAGGGGGTGTGCGAGTGGCACACATGGGAATAGTAGAGAGAAATGAGACCCCGGGAGACAAAGTTTGTGTTTGGGTGAGAGAAAGATATTTCACATGGAGAATCATTGTTAGAGACACATAGCGGGAGCGAGATATACTTAGAGAGAGATAGAGTGATGAAGGTTGAGGGAGAGAGTACCGTTAGTGTGTTCGAAGATAAAAGATCATTGTCGACATACATGTAGCACGAGAGATACCCGAGAGACGATGAACGCGTATAGGTCTAGAGAGATACGCCTATATAAGCATGAGTGGTAGCTATATGAGACGAATATCTGGATTAAAGGGGATTCAAATATTTAAACTGGAGATCACGACATCGATAATATCATAACGCAAATTGGTGTATCAAACATGCATATTCATTTGAATTTGGGGACACATGTAATGTTATATAGTTTATCAATATTAGTGATCAATAGATTCTTTAATTAGAGACAATGCATGGTTTATATGCAATTAATGTCTAAATGGGATTAAACTATATGTTGCGTGTGTGAAACACGTTATACATGTTTGAGAAGTAAAAAAACCGCATGAAACACACATTAATTGGAGACAGTTAACGAGGAATGCATACATTGGATTTTAACATAAAGTGGTTTCAAATATTTGAAAATCCAAATTAAGATGGATATAGCCTTATGAATCTGAGATCATGCCATTTGTAAACCATATTTATGTATAAAGGGTGTTGTGCTTTTGAAAGTATATATAAAAATGATGTATATAGAACTTTATTCCAATCAAAAATGGATCCTGCCCGAACAAAAATAGAATACAAACTGGATTCGAATTGAGTTGGCACGGTAAACATGCACTCTTGCTCTACAAAAATTTGGACAAAGTAGGGACAGTCGCAGTAACCGCCCTAAACCAAAATCTGCGAGATGGAAATTATTGCCTATCCCTAACACGCAAAGCCTATCGGCTCGATTTCTATCGGTTTCGATAGGGCTAGGTTTGTAATTTCACTCAAACGTGACATAACCACCTCTCACCCGGATTCATACATGGTGGGTGCCAAAACAGAGTGTCTCCTCGGCCGAAATCAACTCCCTCTTAGATTCACACACTATGGGCGCCAAAAACAAACTCTCCTCGGCAAATATTTTGTGTATGCGACATTACCGTCCTATCCCCAACCGACTAATATTGCTGTGATGTAGGAAATTTTAAACGGGGGCTAAGGTTGTAAATTTCCTCGCATTTGAGACAAGCGCACCCTAAAGACATGGTTCCCCCCTTCCTCTCTCCCTCCATTTCCCCATTTGTACTCTGTCGGCGCCAAGACACCCTCTCCACCCCAGCCTCCTCCTTTCGCCACCCCATCCACCGCCTTCCTCCTCCACCATGCCAGAGCTGATACCCCGACGTCGTCGTCCATTACAAGAGATCGACCTCTCTCATCCACGGCTTCGGACCGGGATCCTTGCATCCCGTCCTCTCACTTCATCCCCGCCGTCGTCCACCTTGCTGGTGACGCTCCTATGACCGTCTCGTCCACCGCGCCCCACCGCCACCGTCTGCCCTCCTAGATCTGCTTCCATGCCACTGACAGCCATTGCTACCGCAACACCATCAAATTCTCAGTGGATGCATACATGACGCCGCACTAGAGGCGGTACTCTTTCATATCTGCTCAACTTCTTTATAGCAGAAAGTAAATAGATCGCCACTGCTTTACTCTGATTTATTGTCCATCACTTACTTGTTAGTCGAAAGCAAACATTGGTTGCGAAGTTTCCTTTGTCCGGTTTGCACCTTCAGCTCTGCCATGGCACGCTCAACACTATACTCACAATGCTTATGATTTTTCCCTTTTATATTCCACACTAGTTAAATGAAAGTAGACTAAATTTCAAAATTGGGTCAGTCAATTTTTGAGAGCTCGCCGGAGTTCGCCGGTGCGAAGGAACGGGCTCGGAAGGGGATGGTGGTTGTGGGGGGGTGGTGGGGCCTTGCCGAATGCAAAAAACTCGACGCGGGTGGGGGGAGGGTGGGGTGGGGTAGCAGAGGAACACAGGCAGTGGGGGCGGTTCAGGGGAGGGCGGGGGGTCGGGGCCGGTGGGGTGGCCGGTGGCCCGTGAGGTGTTCTGTATGGCAATAATTAGAGATGAGGAAGAAGAAGGGTTAGGAAATGTAGGATCTTCATCCAACCGCCTGAAATGGTCGACTGACCCAAATGACAAAAGTCACGCGACTTGCGTGCAGACATGCATTTATATTCAGTACAATCATCGTAGCTGCTTAGCACTGCTCCTAAATCAATCAAGCTAAACAATGTGCCAGTCATAATTCCAAACTTGTTGCTCAAATATGAATCTGATATGATGCTGATATTACTAAAACACATAACATTTAATTGGTTACCTATGTTCCTACTTTACTTTCGAAAAGCACATGCACCACATATAGAGAGACAACAGGGAGTTGCATTCTTAATGTGCTCTGGTTCATCATGTGTGGGCACTGCGCAACGAACATTTTATTATCCAAAATCTGCTTGCTCTTCTTTAGCATGGAGGGAAAATAGGGTCCTAGGCATTTCACTGGGACAAATAAACACAAGACCTGAACAAAAACTATGAGTGAAATACATTCGGATAAACACCTAATCTTCCAAACAAAAAGAAACTCAACGAATAGAAATTGTGGTGGCATGACCCACCGTATAAGAACTGTATGACCCCGAGCATCACACAATTATTAAGGCACTCGGTTAGTCTAGTTCTTCGTTAATATATTCACTCTCAGAAAGGAAATTTCACTTTGTTGAAATTTTCAAACTCTTCGAGTGTTGTGCACCCACTCCTTCTAAGACGTGGAAGTGTTGGTAAGGGTGCCGAGTCCAGCTTACTGCACGTTTGCAGAATCTAGGATATTTATCTCGCACCGTAATGCATCAAATCTTTTCTCATCGAGAGGCTTGGTGAAGATGTCAGCTAGATTGTCTTCGGTGCTGACGTAATCAATAACAATATCTCCTCGAGCAACATGATCGCGAATGAAATGATGTCTGATGGCAATATGCTTGGTGCAAGAATGCTGCACTGGATTGTGTGCAATTTTTGTCGCACTCTCATTGTCACAATATAAATGAATCTTCTTGACCTTGATGCCATAATCCTTCAAAGTCTGCTTCATCCACAATAGTTGAGTGCAACAAGCGCTAGCAGAAATATTCGCCCTCAGTCATAGAGAGAGATACACAATTATGCTTCCTTGATGACCAACATACCAATGATCTACCGAGGAAATGGCATGTCCCCAAAGTAGATTTCTTGTCAACCAAGTAACATGTGTGAAGCCAATGAGGTCAAACCGTGCTCCCTTAGGATACCATAAACCTAAGGTGGGGGTGTGAGCCAAATATCTCAGAATACGCTTGACCGCTTGGTGATGCGGGTCTTTCAGTGCAACTTGATAGCGGGCACACATACAAAGAATCAACATAATATCACGTCTGGATGGATATTGGTAAAGCAAAGACCCAATCATCGAACATAAGCCTTCTGATCATAATCCAGCTTACCATTTGTGGGCATTGGAGTTTCGTAGCCCTTTCATTTGCAGTCTTGCATTTTGAACTTCTTCGGATAGTCTCTCAGGTATTTCTTTCAAAATTCCATTGTCTTGTTGACGTATTTGCAGTCCGAGAAAGCACTTAAGTTCACCCATCATAGACATTTGATATTTCTCGGACATCATTTTCCCGAACTCCAAACTACAAGCATTGTTAGTACAGCCGATGATAATATCATCCACAAAAATTTGACACACAAAAAGATCATTATCAAGAGCACGAGTGAAAAGAGTGGAATAAGTGGAGTCTAGCTTGAACCCGTTTTCGAGCAGAAACTTTCTTCAGGGTGTCATACCAAGCTCGAGGGGCTTGCTTCATCCTATATAGAGCTTTCTTCACCCTGAAAAACTTGTTAGGAAACTGAGGGTGCTCAAAGCCAGGTCGCTGCTTAACATATAGTTCCTCATCAAGTTCACCATTAAGGAAAGCACTTTTCACATCCATTTGATAAAGCAGGATATCATTGTAATTGGCATAAGCAAGAAGAATATGAATGGCCTCAAGGCGAGCAATAGGAGCATATTGTGACGCCCCGAGACCGATGTGCCAGGTGTATTCCAGTTATTCGCTTGTGTGTTGCATCTTGTCATGTCATCATCTGCATTGCATCATCTTGTTTTAAAAAACTTGCATCCGTCCGGGTTCCCCCAGTTCCGTCCGTTGTCCGTTCTGAGCCCAGACACACTTGCACGCGTCCGCGGCATGTCCGAAATAGTATTTTATAAGTGGCTGGAAAATTTTCTCGGAATGGGATGAAAGTTGGTGTGCGGTGTTTTTATAGTGTAGATAGACCGCCTGTCAAGTTTCATCGCATTCGGAGATCGTTTGATGCCCCAACGGATAACTATAGCGGCAGTATAGCGGGTCTTTTCGTCGGACGTTTTCGGTCTCCGGAAACCCTGTCAGGCTGCATCTCTCCCCTCTTCTCTCACACCAACCCGCTCTCCATAGTCCACCTAGGCCCAGCCTACCCCTCTTTCCGTAGTGCATCGGACCCTCGCGCGCGTCCGAAGTTGTCCCGGACCCGACCCGGACAGTTGTCACCGTTGGATCCGGATCATCCCCAAACATCTATAAAATATCTCCATTTTCTTGTTTGGACTCCCTACCTATTTATTTCTCGATCGTCCGATTACGATCGAATGGACCGAATAGCCCCTAAACTTAATCCCACCGCTATATATAATGGGCAACCCTAGAAATTAGGGATCCTGTCCCATCCTTCCTTCCATCCAATCCCTCACCCGCCGCCACGCTCGAATCCCCACCTCGGGATTCCTCCCGATCCAAACCACCAGCCAAGCCTCCACTCTCTCCCTCGTTTTCCCAGCGAAGTCAACCTCCATAGCACAGCGCCCTCTTTCTCCTGCCCGTGCCCTGCCTCATCTCTGACCACCGCGGTCTTCGCAGGCGCCGCCGGCGTCCACCACCATCTGCGCCCGAGCCTCCCCTCGAGTTCCACTGCCTTTGTGCCTACAAGATGCCGCCGTTCCCGACTGCCTCGTCAGCCCCGTCGTTCAAGGCAGACGCCACCAGGAGCTCTCGGAGTTGCACTCCGTCACCGTCGTGCGAGCTTGCCGGCGCCCTCTGTCTCGACCTGTCCTGCTCGCTGGTAACGCGCCGTCGCTCTACATCGAGCATTGACCGTGCACGCGCGCACCATTTCCTCTCCACATCGCCTTTTACCTCCTCACTCATGCCCGCCGCGTCTGTCTTTTGCAGGAGCCAGGGTCGCTGCCTCCTTCAGTTCGTCAAGCCGCCCATCAGGATCGTGCCTCGGCCCCGATCTGGACCGGATCCCCTCTGCTCCGCCACCCACTGACTGGATCCGCCCCGTTCCGGCCAGTTCCCGCCGACCCCGTCGCCAGGACCCCTGCCATCGTCTTCTCCATCGCCATAAACCCCTGCTGCTGTTTCTTTTCTTGAGAGAAGAGGGCAGCAGCGCCTCGTCCCGCTCCTTTGTTGATTGCACTCGGTCTCGCTTGGGCCACCCCTCCCGCGCCTCCAAGGCCCAGCCTGCCTCCCCATGCCAGGACCAGCGCTCCGCCAGGCCGACCTGCCTCTATCTCCTGCAGCCGTCGCTTGGGCCACAGCCCGCATCCGGCCCGTGTGGCCTCTGGTGAGCTGCCCCCACCTATCCATCGCACGGGGCGCAACATACTATTCCGCGCCCGTGTTCCTATTCCAGTTTCGGCCCGCGATGTTTTTTCCAGCGCCTGGGTTTTTCCTAATTATCCAGTGTAAACCATTTTTACAGAAAACCCCCCTAGCTTCATACATATAAATACTCATAAACGTTGCATCGGATTAAAACAAACTTTATATGTAAAGTGTCTAGAATTTTGTCTAGTTTAATAATATGCAACTTTCATCTATGTTTGAAATGTTTAAAATGATGTTTGTTTAAATTTTCTTAAATAACTTGCTAAAATGTTTAAATTCATAACTAATTAACCGTAGCTCAGTTTTAAATAATCTTTATATGTAATTGGGGTAAAAAATGCCTAGTTTAACATGGTGGCATCACTTTGCATGTTTAACAACTGTAAAATTGTGATTAGGGCAGAACAGCACCAAATCTAAGATATGCATATGGGGATTTACCAGAATTTGTTGTTTGTTGTTTCTGGACTCATTTAACCTTGACTAGATAGGTCGTTTTATTTTGCTTCACCCTCTTGCCATGTTTAACAACATTTAATATTGTTGGGTACATAAACGAGATCGAACTAAAAACTTGTCGTGGTGTTTCGTCAATATGCAACTCGTTGCATATTGAGCTCCACTTAATTTGTAGGGTTGCTTGTGCACTTTGCCATGCCATGCCTCATTAAACCGGACATGCATCATACTTTTGCGCATCGTGCCATGCTTATGTGGTGTTTGTTTACTATGTTGTTTGCATCTTTCCGGTGATGCTTCTTCGGGTTAGTTCCGATATTGTCGCGTTTGTGAGGATTCGTTTGACTACATCCGTTTGTCTTCTTCATGGACTCATTCTTCTTCCTTGCGGGATTTCAGGCAAGATGACCATACCCTCAAAATCACTTCTATCTTTGCTTGCTAGATGCTCGCTCTATTGCTATGCATATGCTGCGATACCTACCACTTTCTTATCATGCCCCCATGTTGTTAAACCAAGCCTCTAACCCACCTTGTCCTAGCAAACCGTTGTTTGGCTATGTTACCGCTTGCTCAGCCCCTCTTATAGCGTTGTTAGTTGCAAGTGAAGATTGAAGCTTGTTCCATCTTGGAACATGGATATTTTGTTGGGATATCACAATATCTCTTATTTAATTGATGCATCTATATACTTGGTAAAGGGTGGAAGGCTGGGCCTTATGCCTGGTGTTTTGTTCCACTCTTGCCGTCCTAGTTTCCGTCATATCGGTGTTATGTTCCCGGATTTTGCGTTCCTTACGCGGTTGGGTTATAATGGGAACCACTTGACAGTTTGCTTTGAATAAAACTCCTCCAGCAAGGCCCAACTTTGGTTTTACCGTTCGCCACCTAGCCTTTTTCCCTTGGGTTAGGCCAGCCCAAGGGTCATCTTTATTTTTAACCCCCCCGGGCCAGTGCTTGTCTAAGTGTTGGTCCGAACTAAGTAGACTGCGGGGCCACCTCGGGGAAACTTGAGGGCTGGTTTTACTCGTAGGATGTCTCATCTGGTGTTGCCCTGAGAACGAGATATGTGCAGCTCCTTTCAGGATGTCGGCGCATCGGGCGGTCTTGCTGGACTTGTTTTACCATTGTCGAGGATGTCTTGTAACCGAGATTCCGAGTCTGATCGGGTCTTCCCGCTAGAAGGAATATCCTTCGTTGACCGTGAGAGCTTGTGATGGGCTAAGTTGGGACACCCCTGCAGGGTTATGAACTTTCGAAAGCCGTGCCCGTGGTTATGGGAAGATGGGAATTTGTTAATGTTCGGTTGTAGAAAACCTAAAGTTGAACTTAATTAAAACACATCAACCACGTGTGTAACTGTGATGGTCTCTTCTCGGCGGGGTCCGGGAAGTGAACACGGTGTTGGAGTTATGCTTGACGTAGGTTGCTCTAGGATCACTTCTTGATCATAGATTCTCGACCGTGCTTTTGCTTTCTCTTCTCGCTCTCATTTGCGTTGTTAGCCACCATATATGCTAGTCTTGATCGCGAGGGTGTGGATTGCTGAGTCCCCGTGACTCACAGATACATGCAAAACCAGTTTGTAGGTGCCGATGTTACCGAGCAGGTGATGCAACCAAGCTCAAGGAGGAGCTCAATGAAGATCTTGTCCTTTATGTTGTTCCGTTTCCAGTTGATCAGTAGTGGAGCCCAGTTGGGGTCGATCGGGGATCTGTGTAGCTTTTGGGGTAGTCTTCTTTTATTTTGGTTCTGTAGTCGGACCTTGTATGTATTTGGTTGATGTAATGCTTTATTCATGTAATTGTGTGAAGTGGCGATTGTAAGCCAACTATGTATCTCTTTCCCTTATGTATTACATGGGTTGTGTGAAGATTACCTCACTTGCGACATTGCTTTCAATGCGGTTATACCTCTAAGTCGTGCTTCAACACGTGGGAGATATAGCCGCATCAAGGGCGTTACAAGTTGGTATCAGAGCCTTCCCCGACCTTAGGCGCCCCCTGCTTGATCAAATCGCTAGCGTTATTGAGTCTAGAAATGTTTTGAGTCATTTAGGGATTATATATATCGGAGAGTTAGGACTTCTTTTTACTCCTCAGTCCCTTCGTCGCTCTGGTGAGGCATCCCGACATAGAGTTTTGACTCTTCTCTTCTCAAATTTCACCAAAAAAATGTAGGATCACGTGGGTATCTTCGAATCGTTCCGATGGTTTTGTGACGAGAACATTGTTCTTGGTGCCTCCTGTCATTTAGGGGTTGTGGCAGTGTCTCGGGGAGTTGAGCTCCGAGGTGTTGTCGTCACAATTTTATCATTGCAGTTCTAGAATCCCTGAGTTTAGTTTCGCCGACATCGAAAATCTCTTTTATGCAGTTGTTGGTGAGATAACCTCGGCGCTACCCAGTACTGGGGCGGGAGTTCGGGAGTATTGCCATAACTCGTATAACGGATGCTTTTCGAAGGTTGAGGTAAACGATTTCCGAAGATTTCTTAGTTATGTGTTGAAGGATGGATACAGCTGGATGTAGGATTTGTTAGTTTTGGGTGAGATATCATGCTTCCCCTATATCCCCAACACTTGATTGCATAACCGGAAAATTTTGGGAGTTTATAAGTGGGAATTCAAGTAGCTGTTAGGATATCTTTCCGACGGATGTATGATATGAAATTGGGGTTCGACGTCTAGTGGTCCGCCTATTCACGGTTGGTTTTATAGTGGTCTCGTTGTGTCTTAAAGAGTCCTTGGCTATCCGACTCGGGGACGCTTCGTATGTCATGTGCACTGCCTTGTACATAATGGTGTTGTACGATCGAGCCCGTGTAGGCCCCACCATGAAAACTTCGGACGAAATCTCTATCATATGTCTGTTCCGGCTTATTCTGCAAGCCAATCCTTTGTTTTTGTTTGGAGTTGTGGTATTCGAGTTGCTTCAATGTCAAGTGTTGATTCCATACCTTCCCCAAATGGTGTTCTCATACTCCGATGTGAATACTAATCCTTCTCGATAATCGAGATTGTTATGCCAATCTTGTTCTACCGGTGTGTTTCTCTTCAAGTGGATCCGAACATTTCAACATCCGCAAGATCAAGTATCAGTTCTTCTCAACGGTGTTTGTTTCATCTGTCTCCAAGTTGCCTTTGTTTTTCCCCCCCCCCCCCCCCTTTTCCTTCAAGGACTAAGATTTCTTAATCGAGTATCATCTTATTGATGAGAAGCCTCTCCATTCTGTTTCCGTCAATGTTCATATCCGGCTTTTTTCTTGAAGATTCTAATGGAGCTTCAAGTTCGTCATTCTTCATTCTTTTATTTTTCGGTGGATTCAAGTCAAGCTGTGTTGATGATATCCTTTTTCCTCGTTTCAAATACCTTCTCATGCCGGTGCACCTCATATTCATTCACTTCTCGCTATTTAATTGTTCCGGAGTGCTCAAGATATCTCAAAGATTCGTGTTTTCCACTCTGCATTCATTCAAGATCTTTCGAGATTGTTATCTCATTCAAGTCAATTAATTCAACCGGTGCAACCTCTCTTTTAAATCATTTCAACGGTGTTTCTTTTCAGTGGGCCCTAACCCACATGTCTTTTCCCAGGATCTTACCTGACTCTTCTTATCTTTCCGGATTTATTCTCAAATTCTTTTCAAAGTTTCATGTAAGAATGAACCATCATCAGTCAAATGTCATTCCCAAGATCTTTCAAACTTTTCTCATTATTGGCTCAACCTCTTCGCTTTCATTCTCCCAGAGTGCCTCAACAATTCTTGGTGGTGTTTCTCGTCATCATTCTCAAACATTTGAAGACCGAAGAAGAGTTTTACCTCCATATCTTGATCCATTCTCTTCCAGATTCGTGATTCTAGCTTGTTTCCATCCTCTCATAATTATTTTCGATTGTGGGAATTCTTTTCACCTATCCGGAGCATTTCATGAGTTGTTTTCCAATTCTTTATTCCGGAGCCCATCATCTCAGAGTTATTCATTCTCAGCTTTCAGCTCTCGTTTCCCAAATCTTACCGGTGCATCATTCAAAAGTTTCTAATCAGCTTGGGATCTCTTCGTTCACTTGTATCTAAATTCTCTCAAGCATCTTCGTTCATTTGCTAATTCTTTCCGGTTGTTCTTTATCTTTTCTTCGTTCATTTTCAATCCTTACGGTGGTTCGTTCAAGAATTCTCTTCCTTGGTTATCATATCAATTTATTCATTGTTCCCAAATCCTGCCGGTTGTTCACTAAAGACTTTCTCAAGTTGGCGCTATATCTCTCATAAATCCTTTTCTACGAGAATAAGTAGTATGCCAAATCCGTTGCTTGTCATCAACTTAAATTGATGAAGGATACACATAACATAATTCTTATTCTTGCTTCATCCAAATGATGGATTCGTTCCTCCGGAGTTTGTTCACAATAACTAATTCTCGTTGTCAATTGCTCATCTTATCTTTTTCCCGGAGTTCCAACCTCTTTCAATTATATCGTCGCGAAGATCCATCCAAATCATTACAAGGATTCACCTTGTGTTTTCAACTTCTCTTTCCTTCCGTTTCATCATTATTTTGTTTACCGGAGTTCTTCATGAAGGTTCTACATGATGGTTCATCAAGGATTTAATTCCTTCTCGAAGTGTTCATCAAGATTGTTTTCAAAAGGAGCTCAAGCATTCTCCATCTTGCAATCCGGAGTGCAATTCTTTCTATCGTATCATTGGGGGTGGTATTATGTCATTCTTGGTAATTTGAGTTCATGTTTCATGATTCACAGGTTGTTAAGAATGGGGTATCTTAAATCCATCAATCTCTTCATTGGAGTTATCTTGGGTTATTTTTTTTACCTTAAGCTTTCCCTAAGGATTGTTGCTATTTATGGTGCTCATAAATGACCCAAGTTCTTCATTTATCCTCCCGGTGAAATATTTTCTCGTCTCCTTGTTCATATCAATCCAATTCTTTTCCCGTGAGTGGTAGGTTGTCACCTCATAATTTGAGATGTATTCCATAAGACCATATCAAGCTTATTCTTTTCGTTGTTGGTTTTCCAACAACTCCGTTCTAGCATTTTTTGTAACCGTGCTCTCTCAAGATCTTGTTTTCCCTTCGTTCCGGAGGCATTGTGATGTTGCTCTCTGCAACCCATCTTCTTGTTTTGTTAGGATCGTGTTCTTTTCGTCCTTATCATTTTAACCGGAGTGTCGTTCCTGCTTTTCGAGTTCTTCCCATCCTGTTAAGTTTTGCCTCCCTTCTCAACCGGACTGCCGCCTGAAATCGTTCTTACCCATTGTTCCATTCTTTCAATAGTTCCGAAGGCAGTGTATTGTTGTTTTCATCAAGTATCCCCTCATCTTGTCAAATTCATGTTCAATCCCTTCCATTTACAGTCGGAGTGCTGTCCAAATTATATCATTCTTTTCCCTTCGCTATCTGGTTTAACCAGAGTGTTATGTCTATCATTCCTATTCTAACCGGAGTCTCATCCAAGTGCTTTATTTTCCAAATTCATATTATTGCCTTCCATTTCCAACCGGAGTGTTGTTGTATTTCATCTCTATCGCTCCTTGTACTTCTCGTTTCGACCGGAGTGCTTGGATGCACTTCTTGCCCATTGCAACCCTTCTCTCATGTCTTTCAACCTACAGGGTTCTCGTGATGTTCCTCGTTCCTCGTTTCTAACGGAGGTTTTCAACTTTATTAATCTTCGTTGTATTATTTCTTTCAAATTTGCTATACCTCGCAAGGTTCGTGGTTCACTCGTTTGTCAAAGAAGCAACTTAGCTTTACCTCTTTTTTTTATTTGTCGTTTTTACTCCGGTGCCATTCTAGATCTCTGGATGAGATCCTCTTGTAGTGGTGGAGTGTTGTGACGCCCCGAGACCGATGCGCCAGGTGTCTTCCAGTTATTAGCTTGCGTGTTGAATCTTGTCGTGTCATCATCTGCATTGCATCATCTTGTTTTAAAAAACTTGCATCTGTCCAGGTTCCCCTAGTTCCGTCCGTTGTCCGTTCTGAGCCCAGACACACTTGCACGCGTCCGCGGCATGTCCGAAATAGTATTTTATAAGTGGCCGGAAAATGTTCCCGAAATGGGATTAAAGTTGGCGTGCGGTGTTTTTATAGTGTAGATAGACCGCCTGTCAAGTTTCATCGCATTCGGAGATCGTTTGATGCCCCAACAGATAACTATAGCGGCAGTATAGCCGGTCTTTTCTTTGGACGTTTTCGGTCCCTGGAAACCCTGTCGGGCTGCATCTCTCCCCTCTTCTCTCACACCAACCCGCTCTCCACAGTCCACCTAGGCCCAGCCTACCCCTCTTTCCGCAGTGCATCGGCCCCTCGCCCGTGTCCGAAGTTGTCCCGGACCCGACCCGGACAGTTGTCACCGTTGGATCCGGATCATCCCCAAACATCTATAAAATATCTCCGTTTTCTTGTTTGGACTCCCTACCTATTTATTTCTCGATCGTCCGATTACGATCGGATGGACCGAATAGCCCCTAAACTTAATCCCACTGCTATATATAATGGGCAACCCTAGAAATTAGGGATCATGTCCCATCCTTCCTTCCATCCAATCCCTCACCCGCCGCCACACTCAAATCCCCACCTCGGGATTCCTCCCGATCCAAACCACCAGCCAAGCCTCCGCTCTCTCCCTCGTTTTCCCCAGCGAAGTCAACCTCCATAGCACAGCGCCCTCTTTCTCTTGCCCATGCCCTACCTCATCTCTGACCACCGCGGTCTTCGTAGGCGCCGCCGGCGTCCACCACCATCTGCGCCCAAGCCTCCCCTCGAGTTCCACTGCCTCCGTGCCTACAAGATGCCACCGTTCCCGACTGCCTCGTCAGCCCCTTCGTTCAAGGCGGACGCCACCAGGAGCTCTTGGAGTTTCACTCCATCACCGTCGTGCAAGCTTGCCAGCGCCCTCCGTCTCGACCCATCCTGCTCGCTGGTAATGCGTCGTCGCTCTGCACCGAGCGTTGACCCTGCACGCACGCACCATTTCTTCTCCACATCGCCTTGTACCTCCTCACTCGTGCCCGCCGCGTCTGTCTTCTACAGGAGCCAGGGTCCCGCCTCCTTTAGTTCGTCAAGCCGCCCATCAGGATCGTGCCTCGGCCCCGATCTGGACCGGATCCCCTCTGCTCCGTCGCCCACTGACGGGATCCGCCCCGTTCCGGCCAGTTCCCGCCGACCCCGTCGCCAGGACCCCTGCCATCGTCTTCTCCATCGCAAAAAACCCCTGCTGCTGTTTCTTTTCTTCAGAGAAGAGGGCAGCAGCGCCTCGTCCCGCTCCTTCGTTGACCGCACTCGGTCTCGCCTGGGACACCCCTCCCGCGCCTCCAAGGCCTAGCCTGCCTCCCCACGACAGGCCCAGCGCTCCGCCAGGCCGACCTGCCTCTATCTCCTGTAGCCGTCGCTTGGGCCACAGCCCGCATCCGGCCCATGTGGCCTCTGGTGAGCTGCCCCCACCTATCCATCGCATGGGCGCAACATACTATTCTGCGCCCGTGTTCCTGTTCCAGTTTCGGCCCGCGATGTTTTTTCCAATGCCTGGGTTTTTCCTAATTATCCAGTGTAAACCAGTTTTATAGAAAAACCCCCTAGCTTCATACATATAATTACTCACAAACGGTGCATCGGATAAAAACGAATTTTATATGTGAAGTGTCTGGAATTTTGTCTAGTTTAATAATATGCAACTTTCATCTATGTTTGAAATGTTTAAAATGCTGTTTGTTTAAATTTGCTTAAATAACTTGCTAAAATGTTTAAATTCATAACTAATTAACCGTAGCTTGGTTTTAAATAATCTTTATATGTAATTGGGGTAGAAAATGCCTAGTTTAACATGGGGGCATCACTTTGCGTGTTTAACAACTCTAAAATTTTGATTACGGCAGAACAGTACCAAATCTAAGATATGCATATGGGGATTTACCGGAATTTGTTGTTCGTTGTTTCCGGCCTCATTTAACCTTGACTAGATAGGTAGTTTTATTTTGCTTCACCCTCTTCCCATGTTTAACAATATTTAATATTGTTGGGTACATAAACGAGATCGAACTAAAAACTTGTTGTGGTGTTTCGTTAATATGCAACTCATTGCATATTGAACTCCACTTAATTTTTAGGGTTGCTTGTGCACTTTGCCATGCCATGCCTCATTAAACCGGACAAGAATCATACTTGTTTGCGCATCGTGCCATGCTTATGTGGTGTTTGTTTACTATGTTGTTTCCTTTTTTCCGGTGATGCTTCTTCGGGTTAGTTCCGATATTGTCGCGTTTGTGAGGATTCGTTTGACTACGTCCGTTTGTCTTCTTCATGGACTCATTCTTCTTCCTTGTGGGATTTCAGGCAAGATGACCATACCCTCGAAATCACTTCTATCTTTGCTTGCTAGATGCTCGCTCTATTGCTATGCCTATGCTGCGATACCTACCACTTGCTTATCATGCCCCCCATGTTGTTAAACCAAGCCTCTAACCCACCTTGTCCTAGCAAACCGTTGTTTGGCTATGTTACCGCTTGCTCAGCCCCTCTTATAGCGTTGTTATTTGCAGGTGAAGATTGAAGCTTGTTCCACGTTGGAACATGGATATTTTGTTGGGATATCACAATATCTCTTATTTAATTAATGCATCTATATACTTGGTAAAGGGTGGAAGGCTCGGCCTTATGCCTGGTGTTTTGTTCCACTCTTGCCGCCCTAGTTTCCGTCATATTGGTGTTATGTTCCTGGATTTTGCGTTGCTTACGCGGTTGGGTTATAATGGGAACCCCTTGACAGTTTGCTTTGAATAAAAATCCTCCAGCAAGGCCCAACTTTGGTTTTACCATTCGCCACCTAGCCTTTTTCCCTTGGGTTAGGCCAGCCCAAGGGTCATCTTTATTTTTAACCCCCCCGGGCCAGTGCTTGTCTAAGTGTTGGTCCGAACTGAGTAGACTGCGGGGCCACCTCGGGGAAACTTGAGGGCTGGTTTTACTCGTAGGATGTCTCATCCGGTGTTTCCCTGAGAACGAGATATGTGCAGCTCCTTTCAGGATGTCGGCGCATCAGGCGGTCTTGCTGGACTTGTTTTACCATTGTCAAGGATGTCTTGTAACCGGGATTCCGAGTCTGATCGGGTCTTCCCGCTAGAAGGAATATCCTTCGTTGACCATGAGAGCTTGTGATTGGCTAAGTTGGGACACCCCTGCAGGGTTATGGACTTTCGAAAGCTGTGCCCGCGGTTGTGGGCAGATAGGAATTTGTTAATGTCCGGTTGGACAAAACCTGAAGTTGAACTTAATTAAAACACATCAACCGCGTGCGTAACCGTGATGTTCTCTTCTCGGCGGGGTCCGGGAAGTGAACATGGTGTTGGAGTTATGCTTGACGTAGGTTGCTCTAGGATCACTTCTTGATGATAGATTGTCGATCGTGCTTTTTCTTTCTCTTCTTGCTCTCATTTGCGTTGTTATCCACCATATATGCTAGTCGCTTGCTGCAGCTCCACCTCATACCTTTACCTTACCCATAAGCTTAAATAGTCTTGTTTGCGAGGGTGTGGATTGCTGAGTCCCCGTGACTCACAGATACTTCCAAAACCAGTTTGCAGGTGCCGATGTTACTGAGCAGGTGACGCAACCAAGCTCAAGGAGGAGCTCGATGAAGATCTTGTCCTTTATGTTGTTCCGTTTCCAGTTGATCAGTAGTGGAGCCCAGTTGGGGTCGATCGGGGATTTGTGTAGCTTTTGGGGTAGTCTTCTTTTATTTTGGTTCCGTAGTCAGACCTTGTATGTATTTGGTTGATGTAATGCTTTATTCATGTAATTGTGTGAAGTGGCGATTGTAAGCCAACTATGTATCTCTTTCCCTTATGTATTACATGGGTTGTGTGAAGATTACCTCACTTGCGACATTGCTTTCAATGCGGTTATGCCTCTAAGTCGTTCTTCGACACGTGGGAGATATAGCTGCATCGAGGGCGTTACACATATGTTTCACCATAGTTAATACCTTCTACCTGTGTATACCCTTGAGCGACAAGACATGCTTTTTTTCTCACAACAATGCCATTTTAATCTTGCTTGTTCTGGAATATCCATTTGGTATCAATGATATTGTGCTTCTTAGGATTTGGTTTGTCAACCAACTCCCACACATCATTCAATTCAAAGTGCACCAAATCCTCTTGCATTACATTCATCCAATCAGGATCATTCATGGCTACTTCATACTTGGTAGGTTCTGCCAATGAGACAAAGGGGAAACCGCCGCAGTAGTTAGCCAAACGAGTGCGAGAACGAGTTGTGGGTTGATAACCTGGATTTTTGAGATCTTCGAGAATTAATGTAGGTTCAACTCAATTTGCCACTTAAGGGAGAGGATTTTCATCTTGATGATCATTTGCACTTTCTTTAGTATCATCATCGGGATTTGCATTTGATTCGCCATTCTCATCGTGATTGCCATTCGGGTTGGCATTAATATTATGATTGTCATTTGTGTTCAAAGTGGCATTTTCTTCGGCAGAGGCTTAATGAGTTCTGCTTTGAGTCATAGGAGCATCATCATCGAACGAGGGAACATTTCCTTCAACTGGCTTGATGCTCCCGACGGCCATTTGCTGAATAGCATCCAAAATTGGTGGTTCATCTATCACATTAGGAAGGTGCTCCTATTGGGAGCCGTTAGATTCATCAAACCGCACATTTACCATTTCCATAACTTTCCCATGGTGAGAGTTATAGACCCGATAAGTATGCGAGTTTGATCCATAACCAAGAAGAAAACCTTCATGTGCCTTAAGTGCAAAGTTGGAATTATGATCCATATCATGAATGTAGCAAGGTGCACCAAAAACACAAAGATAAGAAACATTTGGTTTCTTACTAGTGATAAGCTCATATGTAGTTTTCTGAAGGAATTGTGAAGATAAACACGATTTATAACATTACAAGCAGTGTTAATAGCATCAGCCCTGAAGCGGATAGGAGTTTTATACTCACTCAGCATTGTTCTCGCCATCTCAATGAGAGTTCTATTCTTTCGCTCAACAACTCCATTCTGCTGGGGAGTATATGCAGCTGAGAAATCATGAGTAATACCATTCTCATTGATAAAATCATCGATATGAGTATTTTTGAACTCAGTACCATTGTCGCTTCTAACATGCTTAATTCGCACATCATATTCATTCTGGTCCTTCTTGGCGAATCTATTGAAGATGTCTGGGGTATATGTTTTGTCTTCGAGAAAGAATACCCAATTGTAACAAGAGAAATCATCAACAATAACCAGACCATAATGACTGCCACCAAAACTTGCATAGTTTTAAGGCCAGGATAAATCCATATGAAGAATTTCCAAAGGTCTTGTTGTGGTCATGACGGTTTTTTACGAGTGGTGCTTCTTGGCCAATTTACCAGCCTCACATGCAGCACAAAGATGATCCTTGTCGAATTTCACATTAGGAATGCCACGGAGTTGATTTTTCTTCACTAGAGTCTGCAAATTTCTCGTACCTGCATGACCAAGCCTTCGGTGCCACAGCCAACCTTCGGTTGCCTTTACAACCAAACAAGTTTGGACTGAGGGACCCTTAGAGAAATCCACAACATACAAATCACCTTTTCTGTTTCCCTCAAAGACGAAGGAATTGTCATAGGCCATAAAGAAAATGCATTTGGATTGTAACATCCCAAATTTTCATTTTGGAATGTTTTACAATTATTAGCTAAGCATCTATGTATTTTGTTTGAATTGAGTGGCTTTTGGAAATTTCAGAGGCATTGGAGTTTTATTTGAATTGGATTCAACCTAGCATTTGAAAACTCATTTGAAATATCCCTGACAAATACTTGAGCAAAAGTATGAGAGTATCTAAAATGACACTCCAAAAATGTCAGAAGAAAATAATGCCAAAAGTTTGGAATTCAAACTTGGGTTTTATTTGGATTTTTCAAAAAAACTATTTTTATAAAGTTTGGATTTTGCATCTAAAAAATAGTCCATCTTATATGGTTTATTTTTCTGATAATTGTGATATATATGTCCTATATAAAACTATAGTTTATTTCTCTTTATACTTTTTTTATTTTTCTTTAAAAAAAGAGAGAAAACCCCAGGCGCCAGCCATGCCAACCGGCCTAGCCCGCGCCCTAGCCGCAGCCCACCAGCACCGTGGCGGCCTGCCCTAGCGCGCCAGCGCTCAAGGCACTCTCGATCGGCCGGCCGATCGGCCCCTTCCCCTCTTCTCCAACTGACCCGATGACCCCACCCCGTCTACCTCCTCCCGCAAGACGCGCCAGCGTATCTTGCTCCGCACGACGCCGGCCGAGTCATCGCCCCTCTCAAAACCCTACCCCGAAGCTTCCCCTTGCGCAAGGAAGATGCCTTATAAAACCCCTACGCTCTCCTCCCCCGACCCCCCCTAAAACGCTACCCCAAACCCCACCATAGCCCACGCCCTCGTCATTTGGATCTCACCGCCGCCACCACCGTTCACCGCCGCGCCCGACGCCGGGGAGCATGCCCTCGACCTCTCCTTCCATCTCTGTATTACCCTCGTCGTTGCCCACCTATTTGACATTGTCTCGATCCTTCTTCTCCACAAAATAGATGATCCCGAGCTCATCCATCCGCCACCAGAGCTACAGAGCGCCTGAGCGTTGCCGCCTTCACCTCGCTCGCCTGTGCCATCGCTGACCGCCCCGACCCCACCACGAGGACGCCCTCGCTCTGCTGCATCCGCCCGATGTATTCGACGCCTTCCCCGACCACCAGAGTAACACCGCCGACCACGCCAGAGCCGCCGCCCATCACCGCCCACCACCTCCCTCCACCGTCCGATCTCCCATCTACGACTTAGATTAGATCACGCGAAGGGTTAGGTTTTTTTATTAGATCGATTTATTTTCCAGTTTAGTTATGGTTTTCTTTGGTTAGATCGAACCGGTAGGTTTTCTTTTATTGAACGTATGTGTTTAGTTATATAACACCCGAGCGTAAAAAAGTTACAGATCGCACACCTTTTGGCCTAGTAGCGCCCGCTGTTTTCTTATTGTTATTTTCGTTCCATTTTTAAAAATAGAAAAGATCCAATCTTGAAAAATTTATTTCTCTTATGTCATTTAATATTTTCTAGTGATTCTTTTTGCTCTAGTTTGGAAATTTCCTAAAGTTTCTATAGATATAAGTTTTGTTCGTGTTTCAAGTTTTCAAAATTGTTTTATATGAGTTTTATTCAGATCGCCAATTTTGCAATAACCTGAGCTAGGATTAATATTTTTAGGCAATTCTTTTTGCTACTGTTTTCTAGTGACCTTAGCTATCAGTAAGTTTAGTTTGGGAATTTTAGAATTAATTTAAAACTAGTTTAGCACGAAAACAGTACTGTTAATTTATAGACTTTTGCACTATTTATTTTTGTTTTAAATTAGTTCCTTTTGTTATTTTTATTTTGTTCAGATTTGTTTCTGTATAATTAACAGTGGAACTTTTATTTGTAGAAAAAAATGTTTTAGCTGTTTATTTCTTTTTCTTACTAGAAACTTGATTTATGCATTAACGGAGTTTTATAATAGCTTTTAATGCGATTATTTTCGCATAAAATTTATTTACTATTTTTTTGTTATTTAATAACAACCTTATTTTAGTTCTGTTAAAGAAAGTTTTAATGGTAGAGAACTATTCTTATAGTTGGTTTCACTTATAGTAAAAACTTGGTATTGCTTTTATGGTTTTCTTTGGTTTCCCCTTTGGATTTACTCGAGGTCTCCATCAGGAATCTGCAGTTTCTCGATCACGGCAGGCGAGATCAAGTTCAGACCGGCCCCGCCATCGACTAGCATCTTTGTCACCTTGAGGTTGCGTATTGTTGGTGAAACCAACAATGGCAAGCACCCGACCGTAGTAGTGCGATCAGGGTGATCCTCAGTGTCAAAAATGATAGGTGTGCTGGACCACTTTAGCGGCCTTTGGGCATCAAACGACGGCTCTGCCGCTGTAATCTCTCGCGCCCACTGTTTAAGTTGGCGGTGAGAAGTATGCAGCGAGGCACCGCCGTCGACGCACATGGCCTCTGTAGCTTTCTGAAACTCTTGGTCGCCGGATTCGTCGTCCTCTTCGTGATCGTCGTCTTCTGGATTTTTGTCACGGCCCCGGGCGGGCCTCTCCTGCTGTTTATCCTTGCCGCGACGGCTCGCCTGGCCGTCACGCTTCTTGCCGGACCCCTCAGAACCGTCTTGGCCCTTCTCCTTGTCCCGCCTCTCATATTCAGCCCTCTGCTTCTCAGCGAGGAGCTCAACCTGTCGGCAGTCTTGGAGAGCATGGCCTTTGGTGCGATGGATCTTGCAGTATCGCTTGTCGGAGTTTCCTGGCTTCTCGGCAACCGCCAAGGCCCGGCAGGCGACACATCCGGCAATTTCCTTGTCGGGGTCATCTGCCTTGGTTTTCTTTGTGGAGCCGGTGTCACCAGATCCCTCGACGGCAAGCACGGCTTTACCTTTGCGCTTCCTGTTGCGGCGTCGGCCCTTCTTCGCCGGGGCAGTAGTATCTTCATCTAAGGAGTCGGTTTCCGCGCCGGCGTCTTCGCCGGGGTACTTCCTTCCCTCTTCAGCCCGGGCACATCTGTCAGCAAGAACATAGAGTTCTGCTACATCTTTCACCTTGTTCATTGCCAGCTCTACGCGCATCTTGCGGTTACGCATGTTCTGATGGAATGCGCTGATGATGGCGGCAGGGTGAACATCAGGGATATTGTACTGTATCCGGCTAAACCTCTGTATATACTTGCGAAGACTCTCGCCTCCCTTCTGGGGAATGACGTGCAGGTCGCTCGCTTGGCCATGGGCTTGGTGGCCTCCAGTAAAGGTGCCCACAAACTCATGGTACAAATCCGACCAGGAGGAAATAGAGTCTACCGGCAAGTGCATCAACCATGACATGGCGTTGGGTTTAAGAGCCAATGGAAAGTAATTCGCAAGCACCTTATCGTCGCGGGCTCCGGCAGCTTGCATCACAATGGTGTAGATGCTGAGGAACTCGGACGGGTGGGTCTTGCCGCTGTACTTTTCACCCACGTCAGGTTTGAAGGTGCGGTGAGTGGGCCACTGGAACTGCCGCAGCTCACGGGTAAAAGCCGGACAGCCTACCTCGTAAGGTAGGCCTCCAGGGCTCTCCGGTGTCGGGTGGTTCACAGCAGGCCCTGCTCGCCTGTCTGACTGGTGGCGCGCTCCGTGCCGGCGCTCGATAGTGGTTCGAGCGTCTTCATGTTCTCGTTCCCAAAGGACTTGGCGCTGGTCACAGTGGGTCCGCGGGTCGGACGATGCTATGGAGATTTCGTCGCCCATAACGTCACGACAGGCTGGCGTCCGCGGTACCGGGTGAGGAGGAGGCGAGTGCACCGTGGTCGCGGCGCCGCCGACTTTCCTGCCACTGGTGCGTGGGACTTCGTCGGAGCGTCGACCCGGGGGCTCCACCGGACTCGGTTCGTCTTTGTTGGCCACCGCAACAAGGCTTCGGATTGTGGCTCTCTATTCGTCGAGTTTCCCCGTAGTGGGAGGAAAATCGAGGAACAACTGCGCGCGCGCCAGGGCTTCTGCTGGCGTTGGTGGCAGCGAAACCTGCACGAATCGCGACGCGCTTCGACTTCTGACCATGTCAGAAGGAGCTCTATCACGACCCCGCGGTCGCATGCCATCTTCACCAGCGCCTCGGCGAGCAGGCAGGTCTTTTACCTCCCGGGAGTGGCGCTCGGGGCTCTTCCCGTGGCGACGCCCAGGGTCTTCGGCGTGATTACGTCGTCCGTCGCGCGCTGCTTGAGAGGAGCGCGCCATCGGCGCCGGTGTGGGAGTCTTGGAGGCCCTCGCATCGCCTTCGGGCGGGGTGACAGTGATCTTGGAAGGCCCCGTGCCACCCGCGGAGGGCCTGGCTCCGTCTTTGGATTTGGTGGCCTGCGGCCTGTTACCAGGCGCATGAACATCGCCGCCTCCCAAACTCTGGCTGCTGGGACGGTGTTGGTGTTCGCGAACGGCGCCCTAGGTCCTTTCTGCGACCGGTCCGCTGCTCGCCCGCGTAGGGACGGGATGTCCAGCTTCCGACGGTCCAACCGCCACCATCGTCTTCTTCTTGGGCGCCATGAAGATGAAGAAGCGTCGAACTAACTGCTAAAGCCGATTCTCACAACTGCACCCCCTACCTGGCGTGCCAAAGATGTCGGTGGGAACGACACCTATGGGATCACAAGAATCCCTACTACGGTTGCGGGGCACGGGGTCGTGAGAAGAGCGGATCAAACAGATAGCACACGGTTCGTTTATCCAGGTTCGGGCCGCGAGGATGCGTAAAACCCTACTCTTGCTTTGGTGGATTGTATATCTGTGTTCTTGAGCTAGCTATGGGGCGTGAGGAGCTCCAAAAAGCCGAATCCTCTTCCTGGTCGCCTCGGGCCTCCTTTTATAGGAAAGGGGTTGCCACAATGGCACACAGGAGGTGGAAAGGGTACAGTGATGTGGGGTTATCCCTTGCATTACATGACAAGGCGCATTTAATGCGTCCTGCTTAGGTGTCCTTGCTTTATCGGGGATGGGGGAGAGACCTGTCTCGTCCGTCGCCGCTCCCTCTAGTGTCGACACGCGCCCTGGCTAGCGGCGCCCGCGGTGCCATGTAGGCAGGCAGGCAGCTGAGGTGGCGCAGTGGTGAGTCTCCACGAAGATCCGCATGCCGCCATGCAGGTGCCTGCCCAGCTGGTTGGGTCGGCAGCTGCATGCGAACGGTGGTGGAGGTTTGACTGGCGTGGGCGTGATGGTGGCCCTACGGGTGTTCTTGGCAAGGGCCTTACCGGGGCCCCGGAAAGTGTCTTGCCGTGGCGCCTGCTGTCATCCTCGGCAAGGCTCTTGCCGGGGGCCTTGTGGTCCTCCTCGGCTGGGATCCCGCCAAGGGTCATCATCTTCTAAAGGGTGTATCTGATCTTGAATGTCTTCACAAAGATCTGCATGCCACCACAGGGATGTCTCCCGAATCCTTGCCCCATGGGGGCAGTGGACTCAAGGGTGACTCACTCCGTAGGTGTGGGGAGAGCTGCCACGGCAAGGGTCTTGCCAGGTTTGCTAAAACCGCCTCCCGGCAAGGATCTTGCCGGGGGGGGTCCGCTTCGTCCCCTTTGCTCTTTGTGGTCTTGGTCTTGGCGTCGTTCTGCTTCTCCTGAGCTTGGGCCTTACCTTGGCTCACCTCCCTTGCCTTGCTCAGTGTGGTGGTGCCTGTGGCTCAGATTGCCCGTGCACAGTTATAGGGGTACAAAAAGCGTACCCCTCTTTTTGTACACCGACACTTGTTGGGAGACAACCCAATATTTCTACCTACTATTTTTTGTGTGTTCACATTATTAAGCTACTGTAGTAATCATGTTATAGCTTTTGTTTCAATAAAGGGAAAAGTAAAGCCTTTGGGATAGTGTGGATTATAGTTGCTTTGATTCTGTGCAAAAATAGAAACTTTTGTGCCTAGTAATAGAATTGATCTGCTATGTTGGAACGTGATAAATTCTTGATTATTACAGATGATTTATATACAAAGTTCCCACGTTGTCCTAATTTTTAAGAATTTTTGGAGTAGCAGAAGTATGGTTGTTGTATAGATCATTAAAGACTGTTCCGTTTTTGACGATTCTGTTTTCAATTCATAGTTTGCTTGTTTTCTAGTTTCTATGGCTTATATTACTCAATATAAATTGTGGAAATGATAAGGTATAGTTGGAATTGTGTGTGAACAATTATGAATCTTGCCTTTGATAGTACCAAAGTAAAGCTATACCTAATCTAATAAATAAAAACTAACTTAATCAACTAGGGCCCATATGTCATAGTGTAGCAACTAACCTAACTAGTACTGATTAGTCCTTAATCAAATTTGAATAGGGACGACCAGAGTCATTGCCAGCCTCATGGCTATACACACACGCGCACCACATAGGGGCACTCGGCCATGGCTACGGCCACAACCGAGGCCAGTACAGGAGCAGCTAGCAGTGACAAAAGGCAACAATAGCTGTGACTAGGAGCAGCAGCAGATAGCAGTATGCTACTTCTTAAGATTGCGTTGGTTCTTCCGTTGAAGAGGCAAGGGTGATGCAGCAAAGTATAGATAAGTATTTCCCTCAGTTTGAGAACCAAGGTATCAATCCAGTAGGAGGTACACGCAAGTCTCCAATCTATGCACCTGCACAAACAATCAAACACATGCACCCAACGCGATAAAGGGGTTGTCAATCCCTCCACCGTCACTTACAAGGATGAGATGTGATAGAGATAGATATAAAAGATTACTAAAACGTAAAACAAAGTAAAAAAAATAAATTGCAACAAAGTATTTTTGGGTTTTTTTTGGTTTATAGATCTGAAAATATATGATGGAAAATAGACCTGGGGGCCATAGGTTTCACTAGAGGCTTCTCTCTTGAAAGAAAATAATACGGTGGGTGAACAAATTACTGTCGAGCAATTGATAAAAAAGCACAAAGTTATGACGATATCCAAGGCAATGATCATGAATATAGGCATCACGCCCGTGTCAAGTATACAGACTCATGCCTCCATCTACTACTATTACTCCACACATCGACCGCTATCCAGCATGCATCTAGAGTATTAAGTTCATAAGAACAGAGTAACGCCTTAAGTAAAATGACATGATGTAGAGGGATAAACTCAAGCAATATGATGAAAACCCCATCTTTTTACCTTTGATTGCAACAATACAATGCGTGCCTTGCTACCCCTACTATGTCACTGGGTGAGGACACCGCAAGATTGAACCCAAAACTAAGCACCTCTCGCATTGCAAGAAGAACCAAGCTAGTTGGCCAAACCTAGCTAAATGATTCGAAGAGAAATACAAAGATATTTGATCATGCATATAAGAATTCAGAAAAGACTCAAATGATATTCATAGTTAATCCGATCATAAATCCACAGTTCATCGAAACTCGACAAACACACCGTGGAAGAATATTACATCGGATAGAACTCCAAGAACATCAAGGAGAACATGGTATTGAAGATAATAGAGAGAGAAGCCATCTAGCTACTAGTTATGGACCTGTAGGTCTATGGTAAACTACTCACGCTTCATCGGAAGGGCAATAGAGTTGATGTAGATTCCCTCCATGATCAAATCCCCCTCCGGCAGGGTGCCGGAAAAGGCCCCAAGATGGGATCTCACAGGAACAGAGGCTTGCGGCGGCGGAAAAGTATTTTTGTGGATGCTTCTGGTGTTGGGGGAATATTTTGGTATTTATGGACTGAAGATTAGGGTTAGGAGGTCTACGGGGGGGCCACAAGCCTAGGGCGCCCCCCCCCCCTCCGGGGCACGCCCTAGGGCTTGTGGCCTCCCATAGGTATTCTGGCCTCCTCTCCAAGTCTCCTGGGTGTCTTCTGGTCCAAGAAAAATCATCGTGAAAGTTTTATTCCATTTGGACTCCGTTTGATATTCCTTTTCGGTAGAACTCAAATACAAGGAAAAAACAAAAACTGGCATTGGGCTCTAGGTTAATAAGTTAGTCCCAAAAATAATATAAAATAGCATATTAATGCATATAAAACATCCAAAACAGATAATATAATAGAATGGAACAATCAAAAATTATGGATACGTTGGAGACATATCAAGCATCCCCAAGCTTAATTCTTGCTTGTCCTCGAGTAGGTAAATGATAAAAACAGAATTTTTGATGTGGAATGCTACCTAACGTATTTGTCCATGTAATCTTATTTATTGGGGCATAAATATTCAGATCCATAAGACTGAAAAAAAAGTTTAATAGTGATATAAAACAATAATACTTTGAGCATACTAATAAAGTAATCATGTCTTCTCAAAATAACATGGCAAAAGAAAGTTATCCCTACAAAATCATATAGTCTGGCTATGCTCCATCTTCATCACACAGAGTATTTCATCATGCACAACCTCGATGACAAGCCAAGCAATTGTTTCACACTTTAGTATTCTCAAACTTTTTCAACTTTCATGCAATACATGAGCATGAGCCATAGATATAGCACTATGCGTGGAATAGAATATGGTGGTTGCGGAGAAGACAAAAAGAAGGAGAAAGTCTCACATCAACTAGGCGTATCAATGGGCTATGGATATGCCCATCAATAGATATCAATGTGAGTGAGTATGGATTTCCATGCAACGGACGCACTAGAGCTATAAGTTTCTGAAATCTCAAAAAGAAACTAAGTGGGTGTGCATCCACCTCGCTTGCTCACAAAGACCTGGGGAAATTTGAGGAAGCCCATCATTGCAATATACAGGCCAAGTTCTATAATGAAAAATTCCCACTAGTATATGAAAGTGACAAAATAGAAGACTCTCTATCACGAAGAACATGGTGTTACTTTGAAGCACAAGTGTGGAAAAAGGATAGTAACATTGTCCCTTCTCTCTTTTCTCTCATTTTTTGGTTTTTGGGGCTTCTTTGGCCTCTTTTCTTTTATTTGGGATTCTTTGGCCTTATTTATTTTTTATAAAGTCTGGAGACTCATCTCACCTTGTGAGGAAATGATAGCTTCTGTCATCCTTTCCTTGCATGGGGCAATGCTCTAATAATAATGATCATCACACTTTTATTTACTTACTACTCAAGAATTACAGTCGATACTAGAAAAAATATGACTCTATATCAATGCCTCTGGCGATGTACCGGGATGTGCAATGATCAAGAGTAACATGTATAAAAATTGTAGACTAAGGCATAGCCTAGTGGTGGGAAGGGGCTGATGCCTTCCCACCCACCCAGGTTCAAGGCACAGTACTTGCAATTTGGGTTTGTTGCACCAATTATACTATAGGGGGTTCCCTTATAGTCTTTCAGTCAAAAAAACATGTATAAAAATTATGAACGGTGGCCTCGCCACAAATACTATGTCAACTACATGCTCATGCAAAGCAATATGACAATGATAGTGTGTGTCATAATAAATGGAACGGTGGAAGTTGCATGGCAATATATCTCAGAATGGATATGGACATGCCATAATAGGTAGGTATGGTGGTTGTTTTGAGGAAGGATAAATGGTGGGTTTAATGCACCGGCAAAAGTTGCGCAGTACTAGAGAGGCTAACAATGGTGGAAGGGTGAGAGTGCGTATAATCCATGGACTCAACATTAGTCATAAAGAACTCACATACTTGTTGCAAAAATTTATTAGTCATCGAAACGAAGTGCTACACACATGGTCCTAGGGGGATAGATTGGTAGGAAAAGACCATCGCTCGTCCCCGGCCGCAACTCGTAAGGAAGACAATAAAAAAATAAATCATGCTCCTACTTCATCGCATAACGGTTCACCATATGTGCATGTTACGGGAATCGCAAACTTCAACACAAGTATTTCAACCAATCCACAATTACTCACCAGAATGACTCTAATATCACCATCTTTATATCTCAAAACAATCATAGGGAATCAAACTTCTCATAGTATTCAACGCTCTTTATATGGAAGTTTTTATTATATCCCTCTCGGATGCCCATCATATTAGGACTAAATTCATAACCTAAGAAAATTACCATGCTGTTTAGAGACTCCTAAAATAATATAAGTGAAGCATGAGAGTGATGACCCACAAGTATAGGGGATCTATCGTAGTCCTTTCGATAAGTAAGAGTGTCGAACCCAACGAGGAGCAAAAGGAAATGACAAGCGGTTTTCAGCAAGGTATTCTATGCAAGCACTAAAATTATCTGTAACAGGTAGTTTTGTGATAAGATAAATTGTAACGGGTAACAAGTAACAAGAGTAAACAAGGTTCGGCAAGCTGGCCCAATCCTTTTTGTAGCAAAGGACAAGCCTGGACAAACTCTTATATAATGCAAAGCGCTCCCGAGGTAACATGGGAATAACTGCCAAGTTAGTTTTCATCATGCTCATATGATTCGCGTTCGTTACTTTGATAATTTGATATGTGGGTGGACCGGTGCTTTGGTGCTTCCCTTCCTTGGGCAAGCCTCCCACTTGTGATTAGCCCCTCTTGCAAGCATCCACAACTACAAAAGAAGTATTAAGGTAAACCTAACCATAGCATGAAACATATGGATCCAAATCAGCCCCTTACGAAGCAACGCATGAACTAGGGTTTAAGCTTATGTCACTCTAGCAACCCATCATCTACTTATCACTTCCCAATGCCTTCCCCTAGGACCAAATAATGGTGAAGTGTCATGTAGTCAACATTCACATAACACCACTAGAGGAGAGACAACATACATCTCATCAAAATATCGAACGAATACCAAATTCACATGATTACTTATAACAAGACTTATCCCATGTCCTCAGGAACAAACATAACTACTCACAAAATATATTTATGATCAAGATTAGAGGAGTATTAATTATCATTAATGATCTGAACATATAATCTTCCACCGGATAAACTAACTAGCATCAACTACAAGGAGTAATCAACACTACTAGCAACCCACATGTACCAATCTGAGGATTTGGGACCAAGATCGAATACAATAGATAAACTAGGGTTTGAGAGGAGATGGTGTTGGTGAAGATGTTGATGGAGATTGACCCCCTCTTGATGAGATGATCGATGGTGATGACGATGGCGACGATTTCCCCCTCCCTGAGGGATGTTTCCCCGGCAGAACAGCTCCGCCAGAGCCCTAAATTGGTTCTGCCCAGGTTCCGCCTCGAGATGGCGGTGCTTCGTCCCGAAAGCTTCATTTTGATTTTTTCTTGGTCAAAGCACACCATATAACCAAAGATGGGCACCGGAGGCCTGCCAGGGGGCTCACAAGGTCGGGGGGCGCGCCCTCCACCCTTGTGGCTGGCTGGTGGCCCCCTCTGGTACTTTCTTCACCCAATATTTTTTATATATTCCAAAAATAAGCTCCGTGAAGTTTCAGGACTTCTGGAGTTGCGCAGAATAGGTCTCTAATATTTGCTCCTTTTCCAATCTAGAATTCCAGTTGCCGGCATTCTCCCTCTTCATGTAAACCTTATAAAATAAGAGAGAATAGGCATAAGTATTATGATATAATGTTTAATAACAGCCCATAATGCAATAAATATCAATATAAAAGAATGATGAAAAATGGACGTATCAACTCCCCTAAGCTTAGACCTCGCTTGTCCTCAAGCGAAAGCCGATATCAATAAATATGTCCACATGTTTAGAGATAGAGGTGTCGATAAAAATAAAATGCAGACATGAGGGAATCATGATCATCTTTAGAATAGCAACATATATTTTCATATAATTTCTTATGCCAAAGTAACAATTCATTCACAAGATAGAGTATCAATCCGAAACTTTATTGAAAACTAACAAACTATGATCTCAGTCATTGAAGCAATTGCAATTTATCATAACATTGGAAAGAGTCAATTAAAGAGCTTTTCAGCAAGTCCACATACTCAACTATCATTTAGTCTTTCACAATTGCTAACACTCACACGATACTTATGGGTTCAAAGCTTCAGTTGGACACAGAGAAAGATAGGGGCTTATAGTTTTGCCTCCCAACCTTTTACCTCAAGGGTAATGTCAACAATAATACTTTATGAAAACCTACATCCGAAGGGATATATATCCGGATCTCTCCAACACAAAGAGATTGCCAAAGGAAAAAGTATAAAAAAGAGAGGTGGTGATCACCATGACTCTTATATAAGGGTAGAAGATAAAAGTAAAAGATAGGCCCTTCGCAGAGGGAAGCAGAGGTTGCCATGCGCTTTTATGGTTGGATGTATAAAATCTTAGTGCAATAGAACGTCACTTTATATTGCCACTTGTGATAAGGACCTTTATTATGTAGTTCGTCGCTTTTATTTCTTCCATATCACAAGTTCGTACAAAGCTTATTTTCTTCACACTAATAGATCATACATATTTAGAGAGCAATTTTTATTGCTTGTACCGATGACAACTTACTTGAAGGATCTTACTCAATCCATAGGTAGGTATGGTGGACTCTCATGGCAAAACTGGGTTTAGGGATGTTTGGAAGCACAAGTAGTATCTCTACTTGGTGCAAAGAATTTGGCTAGCATGAGAGGAAAAGGCAAGCTCAACATGTTGGACGATCCATGACAATATAACTTCTATTCGGATATAAGAAAACATAACCTATTATGTTGTCTTCCTTGTCCAACATCAACTTTTAGCATGTCATATTTTAATGAGTGCTCACAATTACAAAAGATGTCCAATATAGTATATTTATATGTGAAGCCTCTCTTTCTTTATTACTTCCTATTAATTGCAGCAATGACCAAAACTATGTTTGTCAACTCTCAACAACTTTTATTCTTCAGACTCTTTATATGTGAAGTCATTACTCTCCATAAGATCAATATATGATCTTTTTATTTCTTTTTATTCTTTTATTTAATACCCTCAAGATCATAGCAAGAAAGCAAAGCCCTTAACTCAAAACTACTCTTTATTATATACATCTCAAGGACTCGATTACACCGAGGGAGCATAAAGCAAAAGTCAAGGCTAGATCATACTAAAAACTTTATTCTACTAGATCAAGATATAACCAAAAGGATCGAACTAAGAAAAACGATAAAGATAAAGATGTGATGGTGATACGATACCGGGGCACTCCCCCAAGCTTGGCAGTTGCCAAGAGGAGTGCCCATACCCATATATTTAGAACTCTTTCTTCGGAGGTGGTGATGAAGGAGTTATTGCATTCTTCTTCTCCAGCTTGCATCTGAGGCTAAAATGTTCCTCCCTTAGATCCTCATTCTCGAGCTCGAGTTTCATTATCTTTTTGCATAATGTCGCCTTGCTGTCCTGCGAAAAACGTGGTGGGATAGATTGGACCATAGCGAGTGAGGGAGTCCTGGATTAGGGGGTCTCCGGACAGCCTGACTATATCCTTTGGCCGGACTATTGGACTATGAAGATACAAGATTGAAGACTTCGTATCGTGTCTGGATAGGACTCTACTTGGCGTGGAAGGAAAGCTAGGCAATACGGATATGTATATCTCCTCCTTTGTAACCGACCTTGTGTAACCCTAGCCCCCTCCGGTGTCTATATAAACCAGAGGGTTTTAGTCCGTAGGACAACATACAATCATACCATAGGCTAGCTTCTAGGGTTTAGTCTCTCCGATCTCGTGGTAGATCAACTCTTGTAATACTCGTATCATCAAGAATAAATCAAGCAGGACGTAGGGTTTTACCTCCATCAAGAGGGCCCGAACCTGGGTAAAACATCGTGTCCCCTGCCTCCTGTTACCATCCGCCTTAGACACATAGTTCGGGACCCCTACCCGAGATCCGCCGGTTTTGACACCGACATTGGTGCTTTCATTGCCGAACACATGATGCAGCAACCAAGGAGGCAGAGAGCTACGTCACACCAAGAACTCCCAAGTGGATTAAGATAACGAGTGAAATACTTGCTTTAATACTATTCCTCAGCTTGCCCTTGGAAGGGACGTGTCAAATAGTCCTACTTTTTGCTTATCGCACTACTTGTATCATTCTGCTCTAACGCACCTTTTTGAATAAAACAATGCATAGCATTAAGACTATTATTGCATTCTTCCTTTACATATATATGTTCATTCATGACATCTAGCACACGTACACTCTGGTACGGCCAATACGCCAGGGGCTTAAGCATACCCCATAATGCGGCGTGAGAAGTCTGAACACTTTCGACAGTGCGGCACCCCGGACTTATAGCATTATATGCATCAGCTCCGAATCATGTCTTGGGTCAATAGTTGGGTTTACCCGGCTCCCATGTTTTTGTACCTTACGTTCCACTATATCGGCTAAGGTAGCACTGGGAGAACTACTGCGATTGTGCCCCGGTTCTGCTGGGCTAAGTACCTCAGTAGAGAAAGTTAAAACTGACTGTCATGATAAGGTGAGAGACTGGTCGCTGTTCGAGAGGTTTCAAGTCCCTAAAGGCTTATGCCGCTTAGAGCGAGGAGTCGGCCCTGTCCGGCTTAAGGCATGTATCGCGTCCTGAATTCGGCCTTCCGAATACTAGGGGCTTCGCCAAAATTTAAAATTATAGAATTCTATGGCTAAGTGAGAGTGATAATGCATTATAGTCCGATTGCCTTGTTCGTTGTGCTGAGCACCTCCCTCGAAGGACCCAACAATGGGAACAAGAGTGCTCAGGTTTATCCTGAACACCCCAGCACTCGTGGCATGGGGGCAGAAGCCGACGACTAGCCATCTCTCAGATTTGATAAACAACCGAACAGAAGGCAATATTTTAAATTCAAACAAGCGTTGCATAGCGCATATGAACAAGTTTTCATAATACAGGATTAAACGAGAAAGTTTACTCAAATATTACATCTTTCGCACACTCGTCCGCTACAAGACGGGCACCCTTCAGGACACCCTCATAGTACATCTCGGGGTGGCGATGCTCCTTGCCCTGCGGCGGCCCTTCCTTCACCAGCTTCGTGGCGTCCATCTTGGCCCAGTGCACCTTCGCACGGGCGAAAGCCCGGCGTGCACCTTCGATGCAGACGAACCGCTTGATGACTTCCAGCCGTGGGCAGGCATCCACAAGCCGCCTCACCAGGCCGAAGTAGCTATTGGTAAGGGGCCACATCCGGACTATAAAGCCCTTCATGGCCTGTTCGGCCGCCTTGTGCAGCTCGACCAGTTGCTTCAGCTGGTCACTCAGAGGCATCTGGTGTTCGGTCTCAGTATACTGAGACCAGACCAGAACAGCTTCTCCGTTGAGCTTCCCTCCTCGGCCTGGTAAAACTGTGCGACATCCGACACGCTACGGGGCAAATCTAGAATGCTCCTGGAGAGCTCCGGATTCGGGTAAGTAACAAGTAATTTACTTTCACATGCTTGCTTTGCATATAGAATGCCTTACCCGCCGCTATCTTCTTCATCGCATCAATCTCCTGGAGGGCCTTTTGGGCTTCAGCCTTGGCACTCTTTGCACTCTCAAGAGCCGCGGCAAGCTCAGACTCTCGCGTCTTCAAGTCAAGCTCCAACGCATCGTGCTTCGTCACGAGAGCGTGGAGCTCTTGCTGCACCTCGCCCACCCATGCCTCTTGTTTTTCCCGCTCGGTGCGCTCCTGGGCCGCTTTGTTTTCGGCCTCGGATAGCGCTTGCTTCAGGGTTGCCACTTCAGTTGTGGCCCCTGGCAGATTAAAGATGATCCTGTCATTTTGCAATCGCATCACTTTTATATATATACATATCTACAGACTAGGTATTACTTACCTTTGTTCTCCTCGAGCTGCCTCTTGGCAAGGCCGAGCTCTTTCTTGGACCCTTCGAGGTCCTGCTTCAGTACGGCGACCTCTGCAGTCAGTGCGGCAGAGGCCAGCAGTGAAGCCTGCATACGCATATAGACATACTTATATTAGACTCCTGCAGATATTAGTTGATCCTCTATTTGGCTTTTCTTTTTGAACACCAAACAGAGCATCAGGGGCTACTGTCTATGCGGTAATATTTTTCCTATATTTCAAATACTTACCTCAAAGCCTGTTAGAAGGCTGGCACAGGCTTCAGTCAGTCTGCTCTTGGCGGACTAAACCTTCTGGATCACCGCACTCATAATAGTGTGGTGCTCTTCGTCGATGGAAGCGCTGCGAAGCGCTCCCAGCAGATTGTCAAGTGCCTCTGGATGGACAGAGGTCACCGGCACGGGCGTCTTTCCTCTTTTGGAAGAAGGCCGCCTGCCCGAGTCCGGAACCACTAGGGATGTCGGCGCAGTGCTCGGCTGAAGGCCGAACTCGGAGTCCTCGGCAGCCTTACCCCCTCTGCTCCCGGAGTCCAGAAGGTCACCTTGAGGCGCCTTCGAGACTGTCTCCCCTTGACCCGGTGCCTCTCGAGATAGCACCTCGGCATTGTCCGTAGGGCAAGGGGAGGTGGCGGTTAGAAGTGGATCACTATCCATATCCGACGAGTCCAAGGAGCCGCCCGACGAAGATACGTCGATACGGGCTTGGGGCGGTCTGCATAATCATATTCGACGTTAGGAGAAGCAGTGCGTCAAAGGTATGCTATGAGTTACTCTGGCATCCGAATACTTACAACTTCGCCAGGGGCTTGGCCCTGAGCAGCCACTCGTCTTCGTCTTCGGCGACGGTGGTGGAGCAGTCAGGAAGGAGAGTCCTTCCCTTCTTGGACCCTTCGGCCCCCCTCGGTTGGGGCGGCCTTCCTTTTCTTGTCTCCCCCGGCTGAAGGGGGAGCATCTTCATCTTCCTCCTCGTCTTCGGGGGAGGAGTGCGTCGCGGAGTCATCGGACGATGAGCCCGATATCACCTAGCGCGGGGAACTCTTTCGGGTTCCCTTAGCATTCTTCTTGGTCTTCTCCGGCACCTTCTATGGAGCCGGAGTCAGCATCTCCATCAGGAGAGCGTCCGCGGTGTCTTCGGGCAAAGGGGTCGGATAGTCGATCTTCTCCGATGCCCCCACCTAGTCCTGTCAAAGGCATGGGAGCTCAGACCCCGCACATGGTTAAGCTATGGGAAGTAAAAAATCCTACCAGATGTACAAAACTTACCGGATTCGCAGGGCGCTTCGCGCTTAGCCCACGGTCCTCGGTGAGAGAGGGAGGGACCTCGGCACCCTTGAATAGCACCCTCCAGACGTCCTTGTGCGTCGTGTCGAAGAGGTTCCTCAGAGTCTGGTGCTGGGCCGGGTCAAACTCCCACAAGTTGAAATCCCGTTGTTGACATGGGAGGATCCGGCAGAAGAGCATGACGTGGACTATGTTGACAAGCTTGAGCTTCTTGCTTGCCATATTCCGGATACATTTCTGGAGTCCGTCCAGCTCCACCGATGAACCCCAGGATAGGCCCTTCTCTTTCCAGGAGGTGAGCCACGTGGGGATTCCATATCGAAACTCGGGGGATGCCACCTAGTTGGTGTCGCGTGGCTCGGTGATGTAGAACCACGCCGATTGCCACCCCTTTATGTTCTCCACGAAGGAGCCTTCAAGCCATATAACATTGGGCATCTTGCCCACCATGGCTCCGCCGCATTCTGCTTGTTGGCCTCCCACCACCTTCGGCTTGATATTGAAGTTCTTCAGCCACAGGCCGAAGTGGGGCCGGATGTGGAGGAAAGCCTCACACACGACGATGAACGCCGAAATGTTGAGGATGAAGTTCGGGGCTAGATCATGAAAGTCCAGCCCGTAGTAGAACATAAGACCACGGACGAATGGATGGAGGGGAAACCCCAGTCCACGGAGCAAGTGGTGGAGGAAAACTAATCTCTCATCAGGTTCCGGGGTAGGAACAATCTGACCCGCAGCGGGCAGCCGATGCGCGATATTCACTGCTAAGTATCCGGCTCCGCGCAGCTTCTTGATGTGTCCCTCCGTAATGGAGGAAGCCATCCATTTGCCTCCCGCTCCGGACATGTTTGGAGAAGGTTGAGGGGAAGGATGTCGACTTGGGCATTGGAGCTCGAGTGCGCAAGAATGGATGAGCAAGGAGGAAGAAGGCGTGGGTAGAGAAAGGTTAAACCTTATCCCCTTATAAGGGCGGCCGAAACTATGCGCCCCCACTAGCCTGGTAAAACTCGCTTATCCCCCAAGCGCCGTAATTGATGGCACGGTTGGGTTACCCATGCCCGTATTGATGAGAATCCCGTAATAAGGGGCACACGATCTCTGCTTTGACAAGACGTGTCAAGAAACTGCCTCGCTTTATGTGCGGGGCTAGTTAAAGGAAACGGTTCTAATAATCACCGGGCTACGGCATGATGTCATGTGGCCGAAACATGTCAGAAGATTAGATTTGTGGAAATATTATTCTCTCTACGGTGGTATGTGGAACATATTTTGCAGGTTCAGACACTATCCTTGTATTCAGATTCTTCCGTGGTGTATTCGGAGGCACCGACAGCGACAGCGACAGTGAGGCTTGACTTATTGAACTCCACATGCATATCGCCAGGTTGAGGTAGTGGATCATCCTCTTCATCGGAGCTTGTCTCCTCCTTCCCCTTTGGATCATAATCTTCTTATTCCTATGTGGTCCAACCATAATGTTCCACATCCCCATATACCTTTGGGTTTGTGATATAATCAGCCATGTAGCTCTCTCCCTCCGAATCTTGGGACAACATCTTACCCCAAATCTGCTGCAGAAACAACTCAAAACGAAAACAAGGGATTTTTCCGTGGTACGGTGGTCAAAACCTTCGGGAGATTATATAATGAATTTTTACCGACCATAAGAAGTATTGTGCAAGAAAATGGAGCCCAGAGGGCACACAAGGTGGCCACAAGGACGGGGGCGCGCCTAGGGGGTAGGGCGCGCCCTCCACCCTTGTGGTGGCCTCGTGTCACTTTCGGGCTATTTTTAATTTTCCTAATTTTTTAAATATTACAAAATGAATAAAATTTATCATTGGAAACATTTTGGAGTCGGTTTACTTACCGTACCACATACCTATTCCTTTTCGGAGTCTGAAACGTTTTGGAAAGTGTCCCCGATGTACTCCTCCGATGTTACGATGTTAATAATATTGGTCTCAACATTTATGGGAGTACCTGAGATATAATGTTTGATTCTTTGACCGTTTACTACCTTTGGATTTTGCCCTCGGCATTGTTGATTTTTATGGCACCGAAGCGATAGACCTCCTCGATAATGTAAGGACCTTCCCGTTTAGAGAGAAGCTTTCCTGCAAAAAATTTAAACGAGAGTTGTATAGCAAAACATGATCACCTACATTAAACTCACGCTTTTGTATCCTTTTGTCATGCCATATTTTAACTTTTTCTTTAAACAACTTGGCATTCTCATAGGCTTGGGTTCTCCATTCATCAAGTGAGCTAATGTCAAATAACCTCTTCTCACCGGCAAGTTTGAAATCATAGTTGAGCTCTTTAATAGCCCAATATGCCTCATGTTCTAGTTCAAGAGGTAAGTGACATGCTTTTCCATAAACCATTTTATACAAAGACATACCCATAGGATTCTTATAAGCAGTTCTATAAGCCCACAAAGCATCATCAAGTTTCTTAGACCAATTCTTTCTAGATCTATTAACAGTCTTTTGCAAAATTAGTTCAATCTCTCTATTGCTCAATTCTACTTGACCACTAGACTGAGGATGATAAGGAGATGCAATTATATGATTAACATCATACTTAGCAAGCATTTTGTGGAAAGCACCATGAATAAAATGTGAACCACCATCAGTCATTAAATATCAAGGGACTCCAAACCTCAGAAAAATAACTTCTTTAAGCATCTTAATATAAGTGTTATGATCAGCACTACTAGTTGGAATAGCTTCTACCCATTTAGTAATGTAATCAACAACAACTAAAATATGTGTATACCCATTAGAGGAAGGAAAAGGTCCAATATATGAAGGAAATATGCCCTAGAGGCAATAATAAAGTGTAACGGCCCGAGACCGTTGCGCCAGGTGTCTTCCAGTTATTCGCTGTTGTTGCCTTGTCATTTGGTTGCGTGTCATGCATTTCATATCATGTCATCATGTGCATCACATTTGCATACGTGTTTGTCTCATGCATCCGAGCTTTTTCCCCGTTGTCCGTTTTGCAATCCGGCACTCCTATGTCCTCCGGTGCCTCCTTTTGCCTCTTTTCGTGTGCGGGTGTTAAACGTTCTCGGATTGGACCGAGATTTGCCAAGAGGCCTTGGTATACTACCGGTATACCGCCTGTCAAGTTTCGTGCCATTTGGAGTTCGTTTGATACTCCAACGGTTATCCGGGGAACCGTAAAGGCATCGTGTGTGTTGAAGCCCAACACCCTTCCAATGTGGCCCAAAACCCATCCAAACCCCCTCCATCCTCTCGGCCGTTCGATCACGATCGCGTGGCCAAAAACCGCACCTCATTTGGACTTTCCTAGCTCCCTCTACCTATATATATGTGCCCCTCTCCGAAATTCGCGGTCTAACCCTAGCTCTCCCTCTCCCCGCCGCCGCCGGACATTTCTTCCACCGCCCGGACATGTCCAGCCGATGCCCGCGTCCAACCCCGCCGTGCCACGAGTCCACCCGTGCCCCACTTTGCCGCCGGGCCCGCGAAGCCCATCTACGGCCCGCTCCGGGCCGCGCCGGGCCCGATCCGCCTGAGTCGCCAGGATCCCGTGTCGCCCTCGCCGGACCTTGCGCCGCCCTTCGCTGGAGTCCCGCACCACCGCCCGGCCCGCCAGCTCACCGGAGCTCCCGACTGCCGCCCTCCGCCGGCGATCTTCGCCGCGCCCGCCGTCTTCACTGCCGACCCGCGCCGCCGCACTTGCTGGCCGCCGCCGCCCTTGCGCGTGCCGCCACCCGGGGCCCCTTCTCCGCGCCTCCTCGTCAGCTCGTCGGAGCATCCACCTCGCCTCGTGGGAGGCCGCTTCCTCGCCCGGATCCGCGGAAGGTGGATGAGATCCACCAACCCCGGGAACCGAACAGGCGTCCGCGCCCCCGTCCCCGGATCTCTCCATCCCGCACCGCTCCATCCCAATTCTTCGAGGTTGAATTTCTCAAAGTCCCCGAAGTTTCCAATATTTTGTGGCTACCTTCATCATGTCATAACTTTGTGCTCGCTGCTCCGTTTTGCGTGCATGAGATCTCAAAATGTTCATCAGGATGTCCTCTTCATTTTGTTCCATTGCACCATGCTTGTATGAGTCCATCTTGATGCCCTAATTGTTGATGCAAGAGTGCTATAAAATGTTAGGTGCTGATTCTTATCATTTTATGAGCATTTGTCATTTTTGCCATGATTATTGTGTGCTGCATATGGACTTGAGCTCGACATGTGTTTTGGGCTATGCCATGCCATCTTTACAGGGGTGTATGCCATATATTTTTGTGATAAATGTGGTGACTAGCACGAGCACGCAAAGTAGCTCTCGCGACATTGCTGATTTTAGGGACTTAGAATTTCACTAAGTCATTTTCGTGATGTTATTTTTATGCCATGTATTCATGTTGATACAGAGAGATCCATGCCTCTTTTGAGTATGTTCAGTAAGTATGATTTGGACATATGGTTATGCTCTATCCATCCATGTCCTTGTTTGCATTTATGGAGTACCGTAGCATGACGCAATCTTGCTCTACTTTTGCTATAAAATGTTCCTCGCAGATTGTTTACGTGTTAATCAATTTTGCCAAGGTTGTTGTAGATGATCCATGCATGCTATGAGATTGTTCTTGCCATGGTTAGCTTCTTGATCATGTCTTCTTTCTGGAAGTATGCTTAGTTTGTCATGCAATGCCTTATGTTGAGTGCATCGAGGTCGCAAACATGCCTTCATAACTATGTTTTGCCATGTCCAGTTTTCTGCCAAGTCTGAATCTGTTAACGAAACTTGCTATGTTTACATGGGTGCCATCATATCTTTTGATCCCTTTTGGCTTATGGTCAGTAAGGGACTTTTGTTATATGCTTTGAGTAGATTCATGCCATGTCTTTGCTTGCTATGTTCTGATCCTATAGCATGTTGATAGCTTGCTCTAAACATTGCTTCCTGATGTTAATTCCTGACATGTTAGTATTTTCACTAAGTCTGTGATGTTGATATCTTTTGCAATTTTTCCATGCTTGTTGGAACATGCTCTTGTGTGATTTAGCCGTAGCTAAGTGTTCATCTTTTGTCAAGCATCTTGAGTAGGTCACTTTCGTGTGCTTTGTTGCTATGTTGGAGTGCAGTAGCTTAGTTTCTTGTTGCATTCTAGATGGCATTGTGTTGTTAATCGCATAATTGTGCCATTCTTGTTTTGCTTGCCATTTGCAAACCGTGCATCTGATTCCGGTGATCTTTATATCGATTTCAACCGAAATCAACTCATCTTTCCAGAGGCGCACTTGGTTTGCCAAGTTGAGTCCTGATTCAATATTTTCCTTCCGGAGCATGCATATGCATTGCATATTACATCCCGCATATCATGTCATGTTTTGCATCATGTTGCTTGCACATTGCACCGTGTTTGATTGTTGTTTTCCTTTTCTTGTGTTCTTGATTTGGGTAGAGCCGGGAGACGAGTTCGTGATTGAGGAACCCGTTGAGTACGCTTACGAGGATCAAGTTTACATCAACTTAGAGAACTGTGCAGGCAAGATGACCATACCCTCGAAATCACTTCTATCTTTGCTTGCTAGTTGCTCGCTCTATTGCTATGTTGTGATACCTACCACTTGCTATATCATGCCTCCCATATTGCCATGTCAAGCCTCTAACCCACCTTGTCCTAGCAAACCATTGTTTGGCTATGTTACTGCTTTGCTCAGCCCCTCTTATAGCGTTGCTAGTTGTAGGTGAAGATGGAGTTTGTTCCATGTTGGAACATGGTTATTGTTGGGATATCACAATATCGCTTATTTAATTAATGCATCTATATACTTGGTAAAGGGTGGAAGGCTCGGCCTTATGCCTGGTGTTTTGTTCCACTCTTGTCGCCCTAGTTTCCATCATATCGGTGTTATGTTCCTTGATTTTGCGTCCCTTACGCGGTTGGGTGTTATGGGGACCCCTTGACAGTTCGCTTTGAATAAAACTCCTCCAGCAAGGCCCAACCTTGGTTTTACATTTGCCTAACAACCTAAACTTTTCCCTTGGGAGTAAGTAACCCGAGGGTCATCTTTATTTTAACCCCCCCCCCCGGCCAGTGCTTCTATAAGTGTTGGTCCAACCTGAGCAATGTCTGGCGCCCCCTGGGCAACCAGGGTCTATGCCAACCCGACGTGTTGCTCATCTGGTGTGCCCTGAGAACGAGATATGTGAAGCTCCTATCGGGATTTGTTGGCACATTCGGGTGGCTTTGCTGGACTTGTTTTACCATTGTCGAAATTTCTTGTAACCGGGATTCCGAGTCTAATCGGGCCGTCCTGGGAGAAGGAATATCCTTCTTTGACCGTGAGAGATTGTGATGGGCTAAGTTGGAAAACCCCTCCAGGGTTTTGAACTTTCAAAAGCCGTGCCCGCGGTTATGGGCAGATGGGAATTTGTTAATATTTGGTTGTAGAGAACTTGACACTTAACTTAATTAAAATGCATCAACCGCGTGTGCAGCCGTGATGGTCTCTTCTCGGCGGGGTCTGGGAAGAACACGGTTTTGGAGTTATGATTGAACGTAAGTAGATTCAGGATCACTTCTTGGTCATTTCTAGTTCACGACCGTGCTTTTCTTCTCTTCTCCCTCTCATTTGCGTAAGTTAGCCACCATATATGCTAGTGCTTGCTGCATCTCCACCTCACTACCTTTTCCTACCCATAAGCTTAAATCTTGATCGCGAGGGTGTGAGATTGCTGAGTCCCCGTGACTCACAGATTACTTCCAAAACAGTTGCAGGTGCCGATGATGCCCGTGCAGATGACGCAACTGAGCTCAAGTGGGAGCTCGATGAAGATCGTGTTCGTTGTGGGGTTTCGTTTCCTTTAGATCAGTAGTGGAGCCCAGTTGGGACGATCGGGGATCTATTGCATTAGGGGTTGTCTTTCTTTATTTGGTTCCGTAGTCGGACCTTGATTGTATTCTGGATGATGTAATGTTATATTCATGTATTGTGTGAAGTGGTGATTGTAAGCCAACACTTTATCCCTTTCTTATTCAGTACTTGGGATGTGTAAAGATTACCCCTCTTGCGACATGCCTACTATGCGGTTGTGCATCTAAGTCGTGCTCCGACACGTGGGAGATATAGCCGCATCATGGGTGTTACAAGTTGGTATCAGAGCCTTGCCCGACTTAGGAGCCCCCTGCTTGATCGAATCGCCGGCGTTGTTGAGTCTAGAAAAATGTTTTGAGTCTTATAGGATTATATATATCGGAGAGTAGGATTCTTTTTACTCCTCAGTCCATTGGTCTCTCTGGTGAGGCCTCCCGACGTAGAGTTTTGACTCTTCTCTTCTCAAATTTCATGAAAAAAATTTGGGATCACGCGGGTATCTTGGAATCGTTCCGATGGTTTTGTGACGAGAACATTGTTCTTGGTGCCTCCTAACATTAGGGGTTGTGGCAGTGTCCCGAGGAGTTGAGCTCCGAGGTGTTGTCGTCACAATTTTATCATTGCAGTTCTGGAATACTTGAGTTCGCCGACATCGAAAATCTCTTTTATGCAGTTGTTGGTGAGATAACCTCGACACCACCAAGTACTGGGGCGGGAGTTCGGGAGTATTGCCATAACTCGTATAACGGATGCTTTTCGAAGGTTGAGGTAAACGATTTCCGAAGGTTTCTTGGTTATGTGTTGAAGGATGGATACAGCTGGATGTAGGATTTGCTAGTTTTGGGTGAGATATTATGCTTCCCCTGTATCCCCAACACCTGATTGCATAACCGGAAAGTTTTGGGAGTTTATAAGTGGGAATACAAGCAGCTCCTAGAATATCTTTTCAACATACACATGATACGATATGGGATCTATCATATGTTTGTTTCCGGTTTATTCTGCAAGCCAATCCTTTGTTTTGTTTTAGAGTTGTGGTATTTGAGTTGTTCAATGTCAAGTGTTGATTCCATACCTTTATACTAAGCGGTGTCCTCATGTTCCTATGTGAATACTAATCCTTCTCGACCATCGAGTTTGTCATTTCAATTTCTTTTCAACCGATGTGCTTCTCTTCAAGTGGATCCGATCATTTCAACATTAGCAAGATCAATTATCAGTTCTTCTCAACGGTATTTGCTTCATCTGTCCCAAGTCTTGTTTTTCCCACCCCCCCCCCCTTTTTCTTCATGGACTCGGATTTATAATCAAGTATCCATCTTCTGGATGTGAGGTCTCTCCATTCTTTTCCGTCAATGTTCTTATCCGGTGATTCTCAGGAAGATGCTAAGGAAGCTTCAAGTTCGTCATTCTTCATTCTTTTCTTCTCCGGTGGTTTCAATTCAAGCTTTCGGTGTTGATCATTCCTTTCCTTATTTCAAATATCTTCTCATGTCGGTGCACCTCTTAATCATTCACCTCTCGCTATACATTTGTTCCGGAGTGTCGAAGATAGCTCAGAAGATTCGTGTTTCCACTATATTTTCGCTCAAGCTCTTTCGAGGATATTATCTCAAATAAGTCAGTTAATTAAACCGGTGCAATCTCTCTTTTAAATCATTTCAACGGTGTTTCTTTTGAGTGGGCCCTAAACCACATGTCTTTTCCCAGGATCTTACCTGACTCTTATAATTTTTCCGGAGGTATTCTCAAATTCTTTTCGAAGTTTGACGTAAGAATGATTATCATCAGTCATATGACTTTCCCCAATATCTTTCAAATTCTTTTCATCGTCGGTTCAACCTTTCTAATTTTCATCCCGGAGTATCTCAACAATTCATAGTGGTGTTTCTCGTCGTCATTCTCGGATTTGAATACCAAAGAAGATTGTCTCCCAATCTTGCTCCTTTCTCTCAGAGATGCGTAGTTCAAGCTTGCTGCCATCCTCTCATAATTGTTTTTGGTTGTGAGAATTCTTTTCACTTGTCCGGAGCAATTCAAGATTCTTTTCAATTTGATTCTCCGAAGGCCACCATTTCGGGTTTATTCATACTCAGCTTTCAGCTTTTGTTCTCCAAATCTTACCGGCGCATCATTCAAATATTCTCTAATCAGCTCGTGACCTCTTCGTTCACTTGTATCTAAATTTCCCCAAATATCTTTGTTCGTTTTCAAATTCTTACCGGTGATTCACCCTTTTACTTCGTTCGTTTTTTCAAGATTTCTTTTCCTTCGTTATCATATCAATTTATCCGTTGTTTCGATCCTACCGGTGGTCCATTGAGTTTGCCCTATATCTATATTAATCCTTTTTCAACGAGAATAAGTAGTATGCCAAATCCATTGCTTGTCATCAATTTAATTGGTGAAGGATATGCATAACGTAATTCTTATTCTTCTTTCATCCAAGTGATTAATTCCTTATTCCGGAGGTTCATCAAAATTCTTGATTTCTTTTGTTCATCTTTCTTCCCAGAGTTCCAAGCTCTATCAATTATATCATCATGAAGATCCTTCTAAATCATCGCAAAGGCGTCACCTTGTGTTTTCAACTTCTCTTTCCTGCCGTTTGATCATCCTTTTGTTACCAGAGTTCTTCATGGAGGTTCTACATGATGGTTAAGCAAGGATTTAATTCCTTCCCGAAGTGTTCGTCGAGATTCTTTTCAGAGGAGTTCAAGCATTCTTCGTCTTGCATCCCAAAGTCCAATTCATTCTATCTTATCTTTTGAAGTGGTGTTATGTCATTCTTGATAATTTTCCTTCATGTTTCATGATTCGCAAGTTATCAAGAATGAGGTATTTTAAATCCATCAATCTCTTCATCGGATTTATCTTGGGTTATATTTCACCTAAAGCTTCTCCTAAGGATTGTTGCTAATTATGGTGCTTATAAATGACCCAAGTTCTTCATTTATCCTCCCAGTGAAATAAGTTTCTCATCTCCTTGTTGATATCAATCCAATCTATTATTTCCGTTAGTGACAGAATTTCACCTCATAATTTTGGGATGTTTTCCATAAGGCCACAACAAGCTTGCTCTTTTCATTGTTGAATAATCCAACAACTCCATTCGACCCTTCTCCTAAAGATGTTTTTTCAAGCTCATTTGAGGCAGAAGATGTTGTTTTCCCCTCCGTTCTTTTCATTCCATTCTTACATTCGTTCCGGAGGCATTGTATTGTTGCTATATTCACCCATCATATCATTTTGTCAAAGATCATGTTCTTTTCGTGCTTATCCATTCATCCGGAGTGTTGTATCCTCTGCTCAAGTTCTTTTGCCTTATCAAGTCTTGCATCTCTTTTCAACCGGAGTGCTGCCCGAATTTGTTCATCCTTGTTCCTCTTTCCTAACGGAGTGTTTTCAACTTCGTTCATCTCCGTTGTATTCTTTATTTCAAGTTGTTCAACTTTTCAAGGTTCTTTGTTTTCACTCGTTTGTCAAAGAAGCAACTTAGTTTTACCTCTTATCTTCCTCTTCATTTTCCCTCCGGTGCCACCCTAGATCTCGGGACGAGATCCTCTCATAGTGGTGGAGTGTTGTAACGGCCCGAGACCGTTGCGCCGGGTGTCTTCCAGTTATTCGCTGTTGTTGCCTTGTCATTTGGTTGTGTGTCATGCATTTCATATCATGTCATCATGTGCATCGCATTTGCATACATGTTCGTCTCATGCATCCGAGCTTTTTCCCCATTGTCCGTTTTGCAATCCGGCGCTCCTATGTCCTCCGGCGCCTCCTTTTGCCTCCTTTTGTGTGCGGGTGTTAAACGTTCTTAGATTGGACCGAGATTTGCCAAGCGGCCTTGGTATACTACCGGTAGACCGCCTGTCAAGTTTCGTGCCATTTGGAGTTCGTTTGATACTCCAACGGTTATCCGGGGAACCGTAAAGGCCTCGTGTGTGTTGCAGCCCAACACCCCTCCAAAGTGTCCCAACACCCATCCAAACACCCTCTATCCTCTCAGCCGTTCGATCATGATCGCGTGGCCGAAAACCGCACCTCATTTGGACTTCCCTAGATCCCTCTACCTATATATATGTGCCCCTCTCCGAAATTCGCGGTCTAACCCTAGATCTCCCTCTCCTCGCCGCCGCCGGACATTTCTTCCACCGCCCGGACATGTCTTGCCGCTGCCTGCATCCAACCCCGCCGCGCCACATGTCCAGCCGCTCCCCACTTCGCTGCCGGGCCCGCGGAGCCCATCTCCGGCCCGCTCCGGGCCGCGGCGGGCCCGATCCGCCCGAGCCGCCAGGATCCCGTGTCGCCCTCGCTGGACCTTGCGCCACCCTTCGCCACCGCCCGGCCCGCCTGCTCGCCGGAGCTCCCAACCGCCGCCCTCCGCCGGCGATCTTCGCCGCGCATGCCGTCTTCACTGCCAACCCGCGCCGCCGCACTTGCTGGCCGCCACCGCCCTTGCGCGCGCCGCCGCCCGGGGCCCCTTCTCCGTGCCTCCTCGTCAGCTCGCTGGAGCGTCCACCTCACCTCGCCGGAGGCCGCTTCCTCGCCGGATCCGGGGAAGGTGGATGAGATCCACCAACCCCGGGATCCAAACAGGCGTCCGCGCCCCCGTCCCCGGATCTCTCCATCCCGCACCGCTCCGTCCTGATTCTCCGAGGTTGAATTTCTCTAAGTCCCCGAAGTTTCCAATATTTTGTGGCTACCTTCATCATGTCATAAATTTGTGCTCGCTGCTCCGTTTTGCGTGCATGAGATATCAAAATGTTCATCAGGATGTCCACTTCATTTTGTTCCATTGCACCATGCTTGTCTGAGTCCATCTTGATGCCCTAATTGTTGATGGAAGAGTGCTATGAAATGTTAGGTCCTGATTCTTATCAGTTTATGAGCATTTGTCATTTTTGCCATGATTATTGTGTGCTGCATATGGACTTGAGCTCGACATGTGTTTTGGGCTATGCCATGCCATCTTTATTTTTGTGATCAATGTGGTGACTAGCACAAGGATGCAAAGTAACTCCCGCGATATTGCTGATTTTAGGGACTTAGAATTTCACTAAGTCATTTCCCTGATGTTATTTTTATGCCATGTATTCATGTTGATACAGAGAGATCCATGCCTCTTTTGAGTATGTTCAGTAAGTATGATTTGGACATATGGTTATGCTCTATCCATCCATGTCCTTGTATGCATTTATGGAGTAACGTAGCATGACACAATCTTGCTCTACTTTTGCTATAAAATGTTCCTGGCATATTGTTTACGTGTTAATCAATTTTGCCAAGGTTGTTGTAGTTGATCCATGCATGCTATGAGATTGTTCTTGCCATGGTTAGCTTCTTGATCATGTCTTCTTGCTGGTAGTATGCTTAGTTTGTCATGCAATGCCTTGTGTTGAGTGCATCGAGCTCGCAAACATGCCTTCATAACTATGTTTTTGCCATGTCCAGTTTTCTGCCAAGTCTGAATCTGTTAACGAAACTTGCTATGTTTACATGGGTGCCATCATATCTTTTGATCCCTTTTGGCTTATGGTCAGTAAGGGACTTTTGTTATATGCTTTGAGTAGATTCCTGCCATGTCTTTGCTTGCTATGTTCTGATCCTATAGAATGTTGATAGCTTGCTCTAAACATTGCTTCCTGATGTTAATTCCTGACATGTTAGTATTTTCACTAAGTCTGTGATGTTGATATCTTTTGCACTTTTTCCATGCTTGTTTGAACATGCTCTTGTGTGATTTAGCCGTAGCTAAGTGTTCATCTTTTGTCAAGCATCTTGAGTAGGTCACTTCCGTGTGCTTTGTTGCTATGTTGGAGTGCAGTAGCTTAGTTTCTTGTTGCATTCTAGATGGCATTGTGTTGTTAATCGCAGAATTATGCCGTTCTTGTTTTGCTTTCCATTTGCAAACCGTGCATCTGATTCCGGTGATCTTTATATCGATTTCAACCGAAATCAACTCATCTTTCCAAAGGCGCACTTTGTTTGCCAAGTTGACTCATGATTCAATCTTTTCCTTCCGGAGCATGCATATGCATTGCATATTACATCTCACATATCATGTCATGTTTTGCATCATGTTGCTTGCGCATTGCACCGTGTTTGATTGTTTTTTCCTTTTCTTGTGTTCTTGATTTGGGTAGAGCCAGGAGACGAGTTCGTGATTGAGGAACCCGTTGAGTACACTTACGAGGATCAAGTTCACATCAACTTAGAGAACTTTGCAGGCAAGATGACCATACCCTCGAAATCACTTCTATCTTTGCTTGCTAGTTGCTCGCTCTATTGCTATGCTGTGATACCTACCACTTGCTATATCATGCCTCCCATATTGCCATGTCAAGCCTCTAACCCACCTTGTCCTAGCAAACCATTGTTTGGCTATGTTACTGCTTTGCTCAGCCCCTCTTATAGCGTTGCTAGTTGTAGGTGAAGATGGAGTTTGTTCCATGTTGGAACATGGTTATTGTTGGGATATCACAATATCGCTTATTTAATTAATGCATCTATATACTTGGTAAAGGGTGGAAGGCTCGGCCTTATGCCTGGTGTTTTGTTCCACTCTTGTCGCCCTAGTTTCCGTCATATCGGTGTTATGTTCCTTGATTTTGCGTCCCTTACGCGGTTGGGTGTTATGGGGACCCCTTGACAGTTCGCTTTGAATAAAACTCCTCCAGCAAGGCCCAACCTTGGTTTTACATTTGCCTAACAACCTAAACTTTTCCCTTGGGAGTAAGTAACCCGAGGGTCATCTTTATTTTAACCCCCCCCCCCGGCCAGTGCTTCTATAAGTGTTGGTCCAACCTGAGCAATGTCTGGCGCCCCCTGGGCAACCAGGGTCTATGCCAACCCGACGTCTTGCTCATCCGGTGTGCCCTGAGAACGAGATATGTGAAGCTCCTATCGGGATTTGTCGGCACATTCGGGTGGCTTTGCTGGACTTGTTTTACCATTGTCGAAATTTCTTGTAACCGGGATTCCGAGTCTAATCGGGCCATCCTGGGAGAAGGAATATCCTTCTTTGACCGTGAGAGATTGTGATGGGCTAAGTTGGAAAACCCCTCCAGGGTTTCGAACTTTCAAAAGCCGTGCCCGCAGTTATGGGCAGATGGGAATTTGTTAATATTCGGTTGTAGAGAACTTGACACTTAACTTAATTAAAATGCATCAACCGCGTGTGCAGCCGTGATGGTCTCTTCTCGGCGGGGTCTGGGAAGTGAACACGGTTTTGGAGTTATGATTGAAGGTAAGTAGATTCAGGATCACTTCTTGGTCATTTCTAGTTCACGACCGTGCTTTTCTTATCTTCTCCCTCTCATTTGCGTAAGTTAGCCACCATATATGCTAGTGCTTGCTGCAGCTCCACCTCACTACCTTTTCCTACCCATAAGCTTAAATCTTGATCGCGAGGGTGTGAGATTGCTGAGTCCCCGTGACTCACAGATTACTTCCAAAATAGTTGCAGGTGCCGATGATGCCCGTGGAGATGACGCAACTGAGACCAAGTGGGAGCTCGATGAAGATCGTGTTCGTTGTGGGGTTTCGTTTCCTTTAGATCAGTAGTGGAGTGTCACATCCCTAAATTATTGCTTGTATTAGTTGCATCATAGAGCACTCATGCATCATGTCCAAAATTCTGAAACTTGGGATTGAGGAAAGTGGATGCCTCAAAAACTTAAATAAAAGAAGGGCAAAGAACCCTGGAAATCTCATTCTTTGTTTCCAAGATGTCCTTTTGCAATGTTTGAGAATTTTCGCAAGAGCTATATATCAAACCAGAATTTAGGAACATTTTTAAGGATTTATTTTTGGGACTCTGAATTAAAATCATTAGCTATTTGAATTTGAGTTATATTCATATAACTAGAATATAATTTCAAATATCTTTGAAACATTTTATGTGCATTTGGAAATG